>NC_057721.1:25361849-25373602 GCF_004010195.1 Chiloscyllium plagiosum
CCTTCTTCACTATCCTATCTACCTGTGACTCCACTTTCAATGAGCTATGAACCAACATTCCAAGGTCTCTTTGTTCAGCAACACTCCCTAGGACCTTGTCATTAAGTGTATAAGTCCTGCTAAGATTTGCTTTCCCAAAATGCAGCACCTTGCATTTATCTGAATTAAACTCCATCTGCCACTTCTCAGCCCATTGGCCCATCTGGTCAAGATCCCGTCCTAATCTGACATAACCTTCTTCGCTGTCCACTACACCTCCAATTTTGGTGTCATCAGCAAACTTACTAACTGTACCTCTTATCCAAATCCTTTATATAAATGATGAAAAGTAGTGGACCCAGCACCAATCTTTGTGGCACTCCACTGGTCATGGGCCTCCAGTCTGAAAAACAACCCTCAACCACCACCCTTCTACCTTTGAGCCAGTTCTGAATCCAAATGCAACTTATGAGATCTCGCAACATAGAAAATAGGAGCAGGAGTCAGCCATACGGCCCTTCAAAACTGCTCCACCATTCAATATGTTTGTAGTTGATCATCCAACTCAGTACCTTATTCATGCTTTCTTCTATTCTCTTTAGCCCTCAGAACTTTAAGGAGCTCAGGGTATTCTAATTCAGGTCTATCATCCCTCACAGCATTCATAGTTGTTGCCAGAGGAGATTATGAAGATTCTTCAGAGGTGTTCACTAACTTTGAGGACACAGTGCCTCATACCACCCTCGAGCACCTGGATTATCACATTAGAGAAGCACAATGCACACGCAAAGAGGACCAGTGCTGGAGGTAGGTAAAACAGTGGAGGGTCTCTGTTGGAGTGTGTAGGATCCTCCAAACACTGCTCTGTTGGACACAAATGCTGAGCCCCTAGGGCTATCAATAGATTGGACAATTCTAGAGCAGCAGTTTGACTTCAGCAGGGAAATGAGCACACACCTGCACAATGATATTTTTGGCTACAGATGAGCTCAGCATTGTCAAACATTGCTTTGGCCACATGGCACGTGCAATTAACACAATTCTAGAAATGTTACCAGCAGTTCCTGGATATGCCAGTCAAAAAAATTAAATGCAGTCACAGGACATCACAGGCTGACCTGATCCACATGCAAATGTTAGAAACCACTGAACAGTAAGCTCTGAGCTTCCAGAGGCACTGGCACTCATTCATGTCTAGATGGCGTATCCTGTGCCTTTATATCTGTCTTTTGTTGCAGTACCAACAACTGGCAGCTTGTGGTATTGTACCGCCAACCAATCCTCTTTGCTGAATTAAATTATCTCATTATTTGTGGTAGAAGATAAGCCACTACCAAGTCTTAATAAGAAAAGGCACTGGTCTTAACAGAAAGGTATAGTTTATTGCAGGAAAGTAATAGATACGAGTTACATTAACTAAGTCAGCATAATTATCAGGAAGTGTAGATGACATTGGGATCTTGTACTCAATTGCTTTTTCAGTGTGACATGAGATTGGTTTAATACAATGCCCCTTCAGTGTTGATACCTTTGGCACCATGACTTTGTATAACAATATGCTGCACTGACAAACCTCATCTGCTGTGAACTGGAGCTCTGTGCTCAGTCCTCATCCTGGTACAGCAATAATTGAGGAAAACGCTACCCCTGTACTTCATTAGTGGTCGATGGTCGATCTAGTTAATCCCTCCCCTGCTGATCTGAAATCTAATCATTAGGAAGATAGATTCAAAATGGTAGCAATGACTTCCAAAGTGGGAATATCACATACTTAGAGCCAGTCGGCAACAAATGTCTTTCACTTAGAAAAGTATTCAAATCATAGCTTGCTTGTCTCTTGCTCAGCCATGTCTCCTTGACGTCTGTGATAGATTCTGGGAAAGTTATGCACTTCCCTTTAATGTCAAAATCAGTGTTAAAGAAGTGGCTTATGAACAGTCAACATGTTTCAGTAGCTGGTTGTACCCTTCCCATCAGGATTTTGTCTGCATGCTTAAAGGTAGAAGTCAATGGGTTCCTCCTGGCTCCCTCACATGCTGATAATTTCAAAACTTTGAACCTGCTGACTACACACAAATCCATTTGCTTGGTCAAAATTCTTTCTTTCTTTCCATAGACCATACCATAAAAAAAATTAGCAAGTACGTTCTCTCCTTACTTGAACTGTGAAGACAGAGATGCTCCTTGTGACTGGAATGGAAGAGAAGACCTTTTCTGTTTGTCAGTCTCCTGTTGTTTCTTAGGTAGGTCCAACTTCTTTGGAGATTTTGCACCACTACCTAGAAATCCAAAGACACCTAAATTATTCACCAGAAGATGAGTGGGATTCCAGAAAGTTAAAACAGTGGAAATGTAATAATACAAAACTAATTCAGTCAAGTCACAACCTTTTTATGGTCAGGATGTAAATATTTAATTTTAGTTTGTAGTTCAAAGCACTAATTAGCCTACAATGAATGTGAAATTAGTGCATTGGATACAAGTACAGTAATACAAAATGAAAAATGAACCAAAAGAAATAGGAACTTTAATCTTTGTATACAAGATATGACTCAATTATTTTCAATGATGTGTAGCTAACCACATCAAACATGGGGGTTTGAAATTGGACTTGTTAAAAATCTTTCAACAGAATTATCAATTCATTTACATAAAGGACAAGGGTATTTCACACACAACCAGCAAGCCATATGCCATCCTGACTTGGAACTATATGATCATTCCTTCACTGTCACCAAAATCCTGGAACTGCCTTCCTAACAGCACATCAGCATCAGCAAGTGCAGTTGTTCAAGAAGGCAGTTCACCACCACCTTTGCCAGTGCAACAAATGCTGGCCCAGTCAGTGATGCCCACTTCCCGTGAATGATTGAAAAAAATTATCTATAAGCTTGAATATTTGAAAAATAAATCCTGTAGAAAGTTACCCATAAGCCACATGCCCTTAATTGGACACATTACTTTGCATGTTAGCCTACTGGACAGTTGACAATTAGATTAGGTTACTTAAAGTGTGGAAACAGGCCCTTCGGCCCAACAAGTCCACACCGACCCACCGAAGCGCAACCACCCAGACTATTCCCCTACACTTACCCCTTCACCTCACACTACGGGCAATTTAGCATGGCCAATTCACCTAACCTGCACATTTTTGGACTGTGGGAGGAAACCGGAGCACCCGGAGGAAACCCACGCAGACACGGGGAGAATGTGCAAACTCCACACAGTCAGTCACCTGAGGCAGAAATTGAACCCAGGTCTCTGGCGCTGTGAGGCAGCAGTGCTAACCACTGTGCCACCGTGCCGTCCAATTAAAATTGGCAATGCCTTTACCATAAGAGTCACCATATCTCAGGCAAGGGGAGAGGTTGAGAAGATGAACCCTTTGTGGTAAGCTCAGACTGTGTAGGAACAGTGTAATGCACTTGAATTTTGATAGTCTCTTGTTTTCACAAACAGCAGAGAAATCATGTGTTTCACATTTTTGTTAACAAATAATGTTGAAAAGTTAAGTCATCCTTGTGTTTAATTAAGTTGGAAATGGAAAGTTTGCCTATGAACTGTGAATTTGCCTATATATTTGCAAAGCATTAATTTATAATACCTGGTGCTTCCTAGCACCAACACCATTGTTCTTCAATACAGTTAATCTTTTGCATTTACATCAAAATAACAAAGCTAACATTTAGTAACGTTAGCTTGCATCAGTTCATAGAACTTGCAGAATTTTCTAATGTATAGTGGTTTATAAAATTGTATTAATATTTTGAGATACCAATAATTCAGGAAATACAAACTTCTCAATGCCTAAATTGGAATGAGAGATGATGTGACCAACTTGATAACAAACTGGGTAAGACAATGCAGCACTATGCCCTTTATACAGTCTCAATATGTACTAAGTTAACTGCTCTCAGCCTTGGCAGCATTTCAGCTTGGGGAGATTGACCAAGCTTCCCGTTCTTGATAATCTCATGATGTAAACTACATATACATGTGTGAAAATTGGATGTGAACTGAATCAAGTTTGACTGTGATATCATTATTATCTCGGCTTGTAAATAATGAATAGTCAACTTGGGTAAGATTCTAAAGTGGTGTAGAGTCTTATAAACTATAATATTCTGAAATGATGTTTTCAGGAGAGGAGCGAGCTATTATGTTTAAAAAAGAACAATTAAGAGAAGAAAATTAGATTAACATATTAGATATCCATTAGCCACATGTTAGCCCACTGGACAGTCGACAATGCAATTTCAAATTTTGATAGTTTCTTGTTTTCACGAAATCTATGTGAAGAGCATTTTTTTTGAACAGTAATGTAGAAAAGTTGTCACACTTGCATTTAATTAAGTTTAAAATGGAAAATTTGCCTATGGACTATGAAGTAGCATATATATTTGCATTGAATTTACTTTTAGAGATTTACAAACAGTAATCTGTTAATACCATGTACAATATTGTCCTTGCTCACCTACTGTTTAAAGGTACACCTGACAAGTTATCTTTACCAATGAAATTTACATTAATATGGGCATGAGGGAAAGAACTTTCACTTTTATGTGTCTTATCACAATGTGTCTTTAAGCACTCAGATTTAATTAATAACTTTCTACATAACTATTATAGCACAAGCAAATAAAGCAACCAGTGCATTTGCAGCAAGTTCTCATCCATCACCAGTATGTAAATACTTTTGCTGGTTAAGGTTAAAGGAAAAATGGCTTAGAAATTTGGATCTAAAATGTATATAATTGCATGGCATTTTATTACAGTGGGTCTTTTACAAGAGGGATTATTGTTAACACCTCATCTGGAAGATCTTCCCAGCGATTACTAGTAGCCTTTGATCAGAAAGAAATGTCAGGCTAAATTGATTGTTCAAGCCTTTACTGATTAGTTAACTCTGTAGGCTAGATTATAATGCAGAATAACACCAAGAGTTGGGTTCAATTCCTGCAGCGGCTGAGGTTACTGTGAAGGACTCTCTTTCTCAACCTCTCTCCCTTTGCCTAAAGTGTAGTGACCCTCAGGTTAAACCACCACCATCATCTCTTTCTATTGTTAGAGTAAGCCCTATTGACTGATAAGAGTATGGCAACTTTACCTTTACTACTTTTTAATTTAGGGAATCAATCTGATGTTGTATAACCAAGAAATAATAATTAAAACTAATAAATTTCTAAACAATCTAATTTCTACCATGCATTTAAAAGAAGTCAACTGTGGGTTGGTTGCTAACAAGCTGGCTTCAGAGTCAGAAGGTTATGAATTTGAGTTTTGGTGCAGAGTATGGCAGTGTCGTACTGAGGGAGTGTTGCATTGGTTGGAGTGCTGTCCTTTGAAAGCTATGTTTGTATTCTTAGATGAATGTAAATAATTGGACTGCACCAAGTGCATAAAGTGCAGTAACATTCTTTGTGCTTTGTGCTTTCCTGACCAGTATTTATTTTTCAACTAATACCATTAGGAAATAGATGCTCTGGTCATTATTATATTGCAATTTTTGGGGGCTTGCTGTGCAGATGTTGGATGCCATGTTTCCGATAATGTGCAGGTGCTGGTGTTGGACTGAGGCGGACAAGGTCAGAAGTCACGTAACACCTGGGTTATAGTCCAACAGGTTTATTTGAAATCACAAGCTTTTGGACAGCTGCTCCTTGCTCAAGTGAAGACTTCACCTGATGAAGAAGCAGTGCTGCAAAAGCTTGTAATTTCAAATAAACCTGTTGGACCATAACCTGGTGTTATGTGACTTCTGACTTTGTTTCCTCTGTTACCACAGTGATTACTGCTGAAGTGTCAAACACCCTGAAGATTTTGGTGTTGCACAGACATTCTGAGATAGTTGCATGATAAAATCATACCCCTTTTGGCCATTTCAACCCTCTTTTTCTTGAAGATTTTCTTTGACAGCCATTTCCGCTCTTGCTTGAAATCCCAAAGCACTTCTTTTAATTGACGGTTTTCTTCATCAAGTTTGTGATTGACTTCTCTGAGCTTTCGGGACTCGTTCCGTAATTGATGGATTTCATCCAATAAGCCAAAAGCATCCTCCTCCAAAGTGAGTTTGGATAGATCATAATGCAATCTGTTAATCTGAGAGTGTGAGAACTAGAGTAAATTTGAGGGTCATGCTGATAAACTATCAGTCACTGAATAGTGAAGTACAAAATGCTAATGAAATTCATGGATATGTATATTACTGTAAAGCATTTCTGATTAGGTGTTATGAGTTTTATGCTTATTATCAGATATATGCATTTGTTGTTTTCCCAGCACATTGGAATTTTACCATCACCCACCATCAGATTTGCAGGTCGGGGTAAGTTGGGCATCCTATAATCCCCTGAGTGGCCTTCTCAATAGCCTCAGACAGTCAGCTAAGGATAGCAGGTTTAAAACAGAGATGCGGAGGAATTACTTCTCTCAGAGTAGTGAATCTGTGGAATTCATTACCCCAGAGTGCAGAGGACGCCAGGGCACTAAATAAATTTGAGGAGGGGATAGTCACATTTTTAATTAGTAACAGATTAAAGGGTTCAAGGGACTGGCTGGGAAATTTCAGTTGAGGCTGAAATGAGATCTGACATCATGACGTTGAATGGTGCTGCAGGCCCGCGGGGCTGAATTGCCTTCTCCTGCTACTAGTTCTTATGTTCCATCTAACTGACCCAGATGGAAAGGTAGGAAGGCCAGGAATCCCCACTATTTGATAAATCCTGGCTTTTACTTCAGTTCATGTATTGTCATTAAAAAAAATGTTTTCTGCAATGAAGATACGGCTTTGCTTTGTGCACTTTATTGTCAGAATTCAAGAAAGTTTAATGTGTGGATTATGGCAGTGTTCAAAAAACGAAAGGTTTGAAAACCACAATCCACTAACTATAGTGCAAGTATGAAATGGAACTGAGGGCAATCATTTCAGACTAAACACCTTAATCATACAAAGCAAGAATCTGATCAAGCCTCTAGGTGGAGTCTGTGCACTAATTTAACTAATGCTTTATTAAAACATTACAAAAAGAAAATTCTGGAAGTATGTAGCAAGTCAGTCATCATTGAAGAGCAAACAGATATCTTGCAGTAACTTGTATTTCCTTTACCCTTCTCTGACAGTTGATGAATCTGTACACTACCAGCATCTTTCATTTTTATTTCGTGTTTCCAATAAGCCTGATTGTCTTTTGATTATAATAAATATAATTTGCCTATGATGGATAAATAACACATGGTAGCTAACTGATGTAGAGGAAATAACCTGTGGTTTTTATATGTCACTATTAACTTGAGTCTATAATTTATTCAACCTTTTGTTCTTTTCTTTTGAATGCATCACATCACAAAAGAGGTGTATTTGCATAGTTTCTGCAAAGCCAATAAAAAAATGCAAAATAAAAAAAAGTGTTCCAAATGGGAGTGCAAAGTCAGAAAATTAACCTTGATATACAAGTTTGATCATATTGATTTTTTTTATGCAAGTAAAAAGCTCTTAGGCTACAATTTGCTTGCATGGAAAACTGGTGAGAAAAGAAAGATGGCAACATTAAAACCCCTCCCCTTAGCATTCCTGCCCTGAGCTAGATTTCTGCCTATTTCCCCAAGGCATCTGCTGGAACTCCTGTTAGCTGAACCTTCCCCAGTCCTTGAAGACATGTTCATGGGGCCTGGTTTCCTATCATTTGCTTGTTCTACTGACACTCCCTAAGACTGCTGGATTCTTTGAATTGAGAAGGTTTTCCCAGTGACCTTATCGGAATCTTGTAAAACATTGGTTCTACTTCAACTCGAATATTGTGTCTAATTCTGGGTATTAAAATTTATGAAGGATGTGAGGCCTTTAGGGAGGTATAGAAAAGACTTGGGAGAATGGCTGCAGGGATGCTGGACTTGTGTTGCATAGATAGATTGGAGTAGCTGGGACTATTCTCCTTCAAGATGAGAAGATTCAAGCTGGAATAGTGTAGAGAGAACAAAATGCTATTTCTGTTAGTAGAAAGATCAAGAACAAAAGGACATAATTTTAGATGATTTGCAAAAGAACCAATATTGATGTGAGTAAATACTCTTTTAAGGAGTGAGTGGTAAGGATCTGGAATGCACACCCTTAGACTGTGGTGGAGGCAAATTCAATCACAGCCTTCAGAAGGAAGTTTTTAATCATCCAAAGTGATAAATTTGGAATGCTGTGTGAAGAGCAGGAGAGTGGGATTAGTTGGGACACTCAGGCAGAGGGACAGCATAGACATCTTAGAATTATAGAGTTCCTTCAGTGTGGGAGCAGACCATTCAGTGTAATGATATCACACCCACCCACCGAACAGCATCCCACCCAGACCCACCCTATCCCTGTAATCCTGCATTTCCAATGGCTAACCCACTTAACCTTCACATCTTTGGACTGGGAAGAAACCATAGTATCCAGAAGAAATCCACGCAGGAACAAGGAGCATGTTTGCACCGTCTGCTGAGGATGGAATCGAACCCAGGTCCCTGGTACAGCGAGGCAGCAGTGCTAGCTACTGTGTCACCCATGGTGCGCTCTGTAGCTCCCTTCTTTGTTGAATCTTTGCTGCTTTATGATTCTAAAATTCTCAACGTTGGCTGCAGTCTTATAAAGGATCCTTGGCCTTTTCTGCAGGGATTTTCTTTTAGTCACTAGTCCCACCATCCTCTTTTGTTGTGACTGTGGAGCTCTTTCTGGAACACGATCAGCTGTTGAATGCTCATGGTGGGATTTCACCACCAGCTCAGCATGCATGACAAATGAACCCACCCCCCACCCCTCCCACCACCCCAGTCCAGCTAGATGGGTCATTGTGGGGTGTAGCCAGGCGAAATATTGCATTTTAGGTTTTAACCTCATACAATTTCCTGCTGCGTCTTCCTTCCTGAAGGAATTGAAGTTGATATGCTTCTTGGGTAATGGTGTGAAATACACAGTGACATAAATTGGATAATCGGGCCTTGAGAGTCTGTTTTCCTCTGCATTTCATTTTATTTTATATTTGGAAAGACTAATCAGTTCAAGTGTAAAAAGGGCTGCTGATTTACTTTATTGTTCTAGGACTGTCACCATGCCAGAAGAAGTCCATACCACATGAGGGGACAGTTCCATGAGTTATAGTTATCAACCAGTTCTTTAACCAAACAACTCTTAACCATATTCAAGATTTGTTGGTGACAGGTGTAAGATTACTCAACAACATCAAACGTCATATTCAAAAACTGATTTTGTTTTATTGCTACAGATAGCACATTAGCAATGAAAGCATTTTAAAATGATATCTGGTTAGTATAAGTAATAGTTAAAACTTAACACCTTATCTTTAAGGTAGTCATTCTGTTTCTTGGCATCCTGCAGCTCTTCAGCATATTTTGATCTTAGTTTAGCCATTTCACCTCTCAGTTGGGAGATTTCCTCATCAGCCTTCATGAGTTCATTGACAGCATTACCATTGGCCTCCTGAAGCTCTTTGAGGTATCTGTTTAGATCCTCTAAAAAAGTAAAGTTGCAATCAGGTAAAAGTAAATAAAAATAATTACTGGCAAAATTGTTTAAAAACACTTCAGGTCCCTTATTTATGGCCTCACATCACCACCTTTGTCGAGTTCAACTATCTGACTCCCTGTACCGGGTGCTCAGAAATTTCCTTCAACCTCCAAGAGCAATCGGAATACATTCATATGTTGTAAAAACTTATTACCTGCCCAGCGTTTGACAAAGAACAATTGCAATAGAAACAAGTGGCTACTAAGTGGAATTCTGGAGTTTCAATACGAGTACTGCCACCCCCAACCACTACCACCAGCACCACCACCACCACCACTATCACTGTGTTTGTTTGGACATTCTTTCCTTTCTGATGGATTACTGTTCAAGTTGCAACATCGAGGAATTTCCAACTGACTCCTCAGTTTACGGATTTGTGGACAAAATCTGAGAGAACTGCATTCAGATTGAAAATTTACTGTTACAGTGATATAAATATTTATGGGTTGCCCTGATATTTTCTCTGAAAATGAGAAAATGGACAGTTTTCCAAACATATTATACAATAAAGGACGAATGAAATGCTCCCTTTTTGGGAATCAGGTCCTGAAAACTGTAAAAGGCAAATAGCCACAGTCTTCTCAGACCATTGGAGAGACAACTGGTGGTGGTTTAACCTGCAGGTCACCACTCCTCAGGCAAGGGGAGGGGTTGCAAAAGTGGAAACTTTATGCTGATCTCAGCTGGTGTGGGAATTTAACCCACGCAGTTAGGTGTCAGTCTGCATTACAAAGCAATTGTCCAGTGAACTGAATTAACCAACCCCCTCCCTAAAGCTGTATAATTTACTGTTACAATCTGAAATCTGAATGTCGGAATTGATGTTACTCATCATCTGTGGTTGAATTAATTGAACTTTAAAGAGGAGGAGGAATGTGGGGAGGATCCATTACTTCACAAGGTCTGTCTCTCAATTTCTAAACTTTAGAACAGAGTCTGTTTCCTTAATACTGAATCATCCCATACTTCAAAATGCAAGAAAATGCACCAAAATACATTTAAAAAATGAAATGTATATTGGGACAGAATAGTGGGGGATTGCTGGGAGACAGAGCATCAGTTAAATTTGGAGGGGTGGCATGGTGGCTCAGTGGTTAGCATTGCTGCCTCACAGCTCCAGGGATCTGGGTTCAATTCCAGCCATGCGCGACTGTCTGTGTGGAGTTTGTACATTCTTCCCATGTCTGTGTGGGTTTCCTGCAGGTGCTCTGGTTTCCTCCCACAATCCAAAGATGTGCAGGTCAGGTGAACTGGCCATGTTAAATTGCCCATAATGTTAGGTGCATTAGTCAGAGGGAAAAGGGTCTGCGTGGGTTACTCTTCGGAGGGTTGGTGTGGACTTGTTGGGCCAAAGGGCCTGTTTCCACACTGTAGGGAATCTAATCTTAAAAAAAACCCTTTTGGGAAAAGATTTTAAATACTTTGAAAATCCATTGCCTCAATAATTGCACTTCTGAACAATTTTGTTTTATTGCTTATAATTGAATTGATTTGGTATTCTCCACTTCAGTGTGTACTGAATACCACTTTACATATGCTGATTATGAGGTTATTGAGTTTCAGTTGTCAAAGTCAACTAATCCTGAATTACGGAATGTGATTTCAAAATGCGTATTGAAATCTGTGGCCTGAAAGCAAATCGCAGACCTTTAGTCAAGGTTATTCAATACTTTACATTATTCTTTTGAATTGTCAGTTTTTGTTTTGAACCTGTTTGTCACTCTGGGCTATGTGAGTTTGTTTTTATGTTAAATGTTTTAAAATACACAAAGGTCCCGAAATCCCATGGCAATTCCAGCTCACTCCCAATGCGGTTAGTGGAAGAAGGCAAAGATTATTGCAGTGAGTCTCATCCTTCCCCTCCTTTGGAGCTTTCATTCGGGCTGTCACATTGGAGATCTGGACTCTGAATGTTCGGGTTTCTACACTCTGCACTTCCACTGAGGTGTAGAATATGGTTGGCAAGATAGGTTTTCATCATTGTTGGGTGGAAATGGGACCATTCTGGTTTTGCAGAATAGGATCAAAGTTTAGATTCCAAAAGATGAATTCAATTTTAACAAAAAAATGAAAAATAATTTTCCAGCTAAAAAACCTTAACTCATTCCAGATTTCAATCAGACCATGATCTCTGTGCTCATTGACATGTAGTGGTGCCCCATCCAACAAAACAAAAATCAATATTAGTGTAGTTCCATGGCCTCACACCTCCCTATTTGAT
>NC_057721.1:25373645-25394059 GCF_004010195.1 Chiloscyllium plagiosum
TCTTGCAGTTGAAAAAATTAACACAAACCTTCCACATACTAGTTAGGTGCATCAGTTAGGGGGAATAGGTCTGAGTGTGTTACTCTTCGGAGGGTCAGTGTAGACTAGTTGGGCCGTAGGGCCTGTTTCCACACTGTAGGGAAATTAATCTACTCTAATCATATTCAATGTCTCAACCTCAAGTGCTCTCTGTGGAAGAGAATTCCAAATGCTGACAAATGTCCAAAAGAAGAAATTTGTAATCTTAAATGAAACTTGTTTTTAAACTATGTCCCCATTCTAGATTGTTAAATAGGGAGAACATCCTCTCAGCATCTTCTCTGTCAAGTACACTCAAACCTTTACATGTAATATTACTGCTCATCCTTCTCAACTCTGTTGTGTATAGGCTCAAGCACCTGGTCCAATGTTAGCCTCAAGCATTCCTGGTTTGAACTGTAGTAGTTGTGCTTTCATATTCCTGAAGGAAATTCCCTCCTAAAAACTCTCAGCCTCTGTAACTCTCCTCTTTTAAGATGCTGGTTTTTTTAAATCATCATTCTTGATTTCTCCTTCTATGACTTGCCAAAAAGGTCCTCACAATTTTGAAACATTTTAACATGTTATACATGCTAAAACAAAGATAAGCTGTGACTCAGTCAGTATGCTGTCGCTAATATTGGTCAGAACTGAAGTAGTCAATGAGATGCTCCTTTTAAAGTTTTAAACTGGATCATATATGGAATAAATGGAAGGGAATCTTACCGATTCTTTGTTGTAGCACTACGGGTGCAGTGTGATTAGAATCAGTTGTGTCTCCTTTTACCTTGTTTTCAAGAGCTTTGTTAGTCTAAGTAGTTTGAACAATAAAAAAAAGCACAATTAAAAATTAAAAATTGCATGTAATGCATTTATTCACTAATTTCACGTATTTGAATGTTTTAATTTAAATCCAAGGTCATGAATTATTTATCAAGTGGCATTAATCTTCAATGAAAATATTAGGACAATTCCATGCCAGCAAACTGGCCAGATAAATAATTTTATAATTGGGCCTGTTCAGCATAATAAAATTAAGGGTCAAAGCTTTATTTTTTTGTTCAGATCATCTCAGCAAATCACAAATCACGGCCTAATGGCGAATCCAGATTAATAATCTCAACTGCCTCCACAGAAAACGCTTGCAGTAAACGTATAGGCAGACATAGGAGCACATCTGTATGGTTCTGGTTTGCAATCAGTAATTTACTGATTTTAGGTGATTCAAATCACCACCAGATCTCAGGTTCTACACACTGGACTTATTTGGGAATGTGAAATGAAGACAGCGGTAGATGGGAGTTTAAGGGCAAAAGAATCTCTGTGTTTATTTAAATAGAAAAGCTAAGTGTAATACAAGAAATACAGGTAAAAGTACTAAACTGAATTTAACATTCTCAATTATACAGAGGACAGTAATTAAATACATTATTAAATTAAACAGATTAAACACTATTAGAATCTAAACAGTTTTAATCAAAGAAACTTTAGTCAGGCGAGAGCCCCATGCACTGTCACCACCCCCCTTTCCCTCCCTGTTAGTGAAGTTGGAAACTTTGGGTGTCATGAGTTTAAACTCACCACTGATTTTGAAGTACAAAAGGCTATTCCTGCTTGCTATACCTGAAAGGAAACTTTGGACTGTGTATGCCTTCAGTCTGGGTTGAGTCCATTAATGCAGTAGGATGTGGAGTAGATCTAGCAGGTAAGTATATGGTGTTCCTTACTGTCAGGCAGGTTTTGTAGGCCAGTGTTCACCACATGCCTGAGGCTTTGTGGTATCAGTTGGGTCAGTGATTTTTGGAATTTGGCGTTCTTCGTTCCGCTGGTCATTGTCAGTTGCTGTTGGTTCCCCTGGTTCAGAAAAGGCCTGCGTTTGATAGCTCTCAGAATTGCTGTCGGGTTTCTTGTTCTGGAGATAGCTCTTGGAAACAGCCACTGGAGTTAACTGCTGGCTCATAGGAACATTTCTGGGGATAGCTCTTTGGAATGCTGCCAGGGATCACCACCTTTCGAATGCTCTCTGGGTTAGCTCCTTGGAACCCATCTGACGAATAGCTGTGGGTATCACTACCTCAGGTGAGGTTGAGGCCTGCAATTATTCTGATTGTGGGTCCCTTATTTTCACACAAAATCTGTGCTTGCCATTGTGTTTCTGGCATTGCCTTTGAGGTCAATTGGTTTTCTGACAGTAAAGAGAATGTCTGAATGGGTTTTGATTCAAGTTGAAAGTTTGGTATCTGTTCAGGCCCCATACTGTCTGTGCCAGGCAGCCTGAAGTGAAAAAGTTTTTTATCCAGGGCTGTCTGATTGTCACTGGAGGGGTTGGATTGCAATAAGGCCATTAAGTCTGTCCAGAGAAACCAGGGAATGGTTGGTGGACAGTGGAAGTACAGTATATGACTACACCTGGGAACCTCCTACAACACACACAAGGGGGAGAGGTTGGAAGGTGCAGGTTCATGTGGATTGACTGGGGCTTAGATCGGAGGCTGGAAGTCACTGCCCAATGAATTGCTGCTGCCTTATCATGTTAGAAATCAAAACTACACAATGGGAAAGAAAGTGGCTGCAACCACACTGGGGGTGGACAGGGTCAGTGTCTCAACCTGTGGGGGAGGGAGCTGCAAGAGTTAGCACCAATGTGAGACCTTCTATATGACAAATACCTTTAAAAATAGAGCCATGCACTGTACAGATCAGAGATCAGTGACCTGCCTAATCCCTGGAGATCCTAACACATTGATTCTCTGTGCACTGTACACCTCTCTACCCCAGAGTTTGCTGACCAATTATTTAGCACCAGCACCTTTGGACACAAGCACCAGGGAAAGAATAGGGATGTTTGACCAAGAGAGGAAATGGTGCCAACAGCTCCCATTGCCTTTTTCTGCCTTGTTCATCTTGCTTCCACTTGCTACAGCAGGCTCTCAACATACACATCGATTCATTGCACGTCTTAAATGGCTGTGAGGTTCGGCATCATGCTGGCACAGTTACATTCACAGACTCAAACAAATTGATGGATATGAAAACCAATAACATCTATGCAAATGCAAGACTTTATATACACATGCCACAAAATGCCCCTTTTTTTGCCCCTGTCTTTCCTTCCTACAATGTTTCAATGTTATTCCAGGTTCTGCAGTTGAGGTGGAGGGAGCCTGCTTAGCACTGAAGCCTGTGGACTTTGGAGGTTTAGATGTATAACCCGTGGGGCATTTGTGATTGGATGACCCATTCATGTTGAGTGTCTCCTAAACAGAAGCAAGTTGCCAATGGGCTGAGAAGTGGCAGATGGAGTTTAATTCAGATAAATGCGAGGTGCTGCATTTTGGGAAAGCAAATCTTAGCAGGACTTATACACTTAATGGTAAGGTCCTAGGGAGTGTTGCTGAACAAAGAGACCTTGGAGTGCAGGTTCATAGCTCCTTGAAAGTGGAGTTGCAGGTAGATAGGATAGTGAAGAAGGCATTTGGTATGNNNTTTTCCCTGGAGTGTCGGAGGCTGAGGGGTGACCTTATAGAAGTTTACAAAATTATGAGGGGCATGGAAAGGATAAATAGATAAAGTCTTTTCCCTGGGGTGGGAGAGTCTAGAACTAGAGGACATGGGTTTAGGGTGAGAGGGGAAAGATATAAAAGAGACATAAGGGGCAACTTTTTCATGCAGAGGGTGGTACGTGTATGGAATGAGCTGCCAGAGGATGTGGTGGAGGCTGGTATAATTGCAACATTTAAGAGGCATTTGGGTGGGTATATGAATAGGATAGATTTGGAGGGATATGGGTCTGTTTCCATGCTGTACATCTCTATGACTCTAAGTAGACCCTTCCCAGCTTGAATTTGCGAAGGTCAGAAGGGGGCAGGCAGGCTAGAGGTGGAAGGCCAGGCCACCTCTGGAGTATCCTGAGAGGAAATTTCTGAGGGGGATATTTGTGATTCCTCGTCTGGCTGGAGGCCTCGAGGCATTGACCTGCCTCCTTGTGAGGAAAGAGTATCTGGACGGTGTGGCTTGTTCCCCGTCCCCATGTCGGCATGCTTCTGGTCCTGGGAGCCAATGGTTGGGGAAATGGAGTGCAGGTCTGTAGCATATACAGCACATCAAATGGTGCTGGAACTGGCTCTCCATGTAAGCTACCAATCTATCAATGGAGGAAATTGGACATTCCCATGCTTGCGGTAGCTCTGTTCCCATAGCATGTAGCCCAGAGGCCTGTGCAGACAAGAGTCTTTGCCTCCACATACCGGCCTGTTCCTCCCTGTGCATTTGGACAAGCCTTGCTGACACATCTTCTTAACGACTGAGGCATACACATGGGAGTGGAGATAAAATATGTTGGAAAACACTTAATTGTTTTAAAAATGTTCTAACACCTGATAAATTGCCCACATATATAAAATTAGTTTCTTAGATCCAGGTCTGTTGTTCATCAAGTGTTTTTCTTACTAATGCGAAAATTAAAAGCCCAGTTACATTTGTAAGTTTTTAGTGGAGTTTCTCATTGTGATGTGGGAGCAGGAAAGTTGAAATTCTCACTGATTTCAATGATGATTGACTTCAGGACTCATTGCTGTATAACCTGTGGTGAAATCTTGAGTAACAGACCCCGGTGTCAGGATTCTAATTCTAATCTATACATCCCAGTAACCTGGAGTTACAACCATTTTTATGGGTGATAACCACCTTCCCCATCCCATAAAAGTACAGGTCAGTCATTTTGTAATATATTTGCTGTTTGGTTTTGTTATTAATTTTAAATAAAATTTCATGATTCAGTGCTTTTTCTTCCAATTTTCTCCCTTTCACAGGTGAAAATTACTGGCCGTTGGTTGAGTCTGAAAGGACATTAACACCTCAATTATGTTTGCCTGTGCCTTGATTTCCAGACTCAATAACATTGTGAAAGTATCATGGATGAGTCTACACCTATCAAGACCTACTTCTGGCAAGAAAATGCTACATAGCATTCAGGAGCAGAAATCCTTCCTCAATTCAAATGTTGAGGTTTATTACTTTAATTCCACAATCAGGTAAGATCAGCTAAAGTGTTGCATACCAGCCATCAGAATCGGGATCTTCCTTGTCTTTATGTGTTACACTGTGGCTTAACCTTTTGTATGACAGATGGGGTAAGTGTTTTCTTATTAGAAAGTGATAACTTATTAGGAAAGGTGAACATTCCACCTTAGGTGAACATTCCACCTTAGAAGTATTCATTGAGTTTATCTGCAATGATATATTGCTTTAAAGTTGAATATTATATTGCTGAGCTTTCATGTGGCAGTTGCTGATATTGCTTTAAGACTTCTGGCACATATCCAGGTTGCTTAATCTAGCTTTTGCTGCACCAACCACATCACTATGGTAACAGTTGGGTTTGTGCTGCTTTGGGCCTCATCGTTGCAACTGATGGGATTTATCAGTTCCATGATCTGAATTTTGTTATTTGTTTGAAGTCAAGCATTTAATAAGACTTTTTAAAAAACACAGACTCTGTAGCTAAATGAAAACTGAATATTTAATCTTATCACTTCTTGTAGTTACGTAATTGAGGTAGAGTTGCCAATTGTAGTTTGACCCGTGTCTGGACATTTTATGATGTGACATTTAATCATGTGACAACTCATGGTGTATAATTACTTGACCTTTTCCCACTGCTTGCAAGGGTTATTGCAATTACCATGGTGAGGTGTTTCGTTATAACCAAAGCATGAAAAAGTAGATGACTATTTGTTTTATAATAAGTTGACTAATGTAATTTGTAAATCAAAAGAGCACCACTAAAGAATAATGATTTAAGAATAATAATGCTTAAGTTAAAGTAAATCCTTTGTAATGTTCTACAATATCAACCACACTGATGCAGCATATTTAAAACAAGCAATATTGAAATGTTCAACTGCTTGCTAAAATTTTCATGCAAAGATGCTGTAGTTTAACCGCTGGGACAAGGGCGTTCAACAATTCAACTGTACATAGACAGTTCTCAGGGTTCTTGTGGCAAAGTGGTGATGTCCCTACCTCTGGGCTAGAAAGCTTAGGTTCAAGTCTCATCTGCTCAAGAGGTCTGTCATAACTAATCAGGTTGATTAAAATGTCTATCCAGACAGTTTTCTCTATAAAGGGGCTTTGGAATGATTAATATGCAATTGGGGAAAACACTTGACCACTTAAAGTAATATCTTGTTGGGTTCCTTTTATTGGTTTATGTATTTTAGGGTTCCTGCACATAGGTGAAGATTTTATTGATATTGTGTAGTGCATAAGACAAAGCTCTCTCTCTCCCTGACATCTACATATCCAGCCTTCATTTCTTATTACTGAGTTTTCCTCACGTGTTATCCTCTGAATTCCTCTTTGGAAATCCCTGCCTGGTGAAGTAGTTGAGGCCATCTCGATGAATATCTTTAAGGCAAAGGTAGATTTTTGAACAGTAAAGGAATTAAGGGTTATGGTGAGCAGGCATAAGTGGAGTCCATGAAAAGATTAGCCATGATCGTATTGAAGGCAGAGCAGGCTCGAGGGGCCAGTCAGCCCACTCCAGCTCCATTCTTTCATGTTCTTATGAATGCAAGTTTTGGGTTGAACTTGAACATAAGGTAAAGCTTTCATAATCCTACCAGACCATTGAACTTAGAGAAAGATAACTGGTAATGGTTTAACCTAAGGGTCAGCATGCCTCAAGCAAGGGGAGAGATTGAGAAAGAGAATCCTTCATGCAGTGTGGAAATTGAACCCACATTATTGGCATTACTCTGCATTACAAACAGCTATTCAGCCACCTGAGCTAACCAGTACTCACTTTAACTGCTCAAGTGAAGAGTCTCTTTTAGAGGGACTCTACCAGTCAGAAGATTCAAAGATTCCACACCCACAAGGTCCTCCCTTGTCTGTCTTTTGTTTCGCTGAATGCTATACTGTGATTGTGAGTATCCAAACCCAAGGACTGTTCAGTGTGAAAAAGGCCAGGCTTACAAAGCCTGATTTGGAGATGCCGGTGTTGGACTGGGGCGGACAAAGTTAAAAATCACACAACACCAGGTTATAGTCCAATGCGTTTACGTGGAGGCATTAGCTTTCGAAGCGCTGCTTCTTCATCAGGTGGTTGACTGAAATTAGTTAAAACAGAGAGGCAGGAGTGTGGTCTTTGAAGCGCAGTTCAGTTCTTCAAGAGGTTCAATGATCACACTAGTGTACGAAAGATGCATAGCATCTCTCAAGCATCAGCCCACACACTCTGAATTCCCATACAGCACACCTGAGACAACCACACCCTGCAGCTTCACATATTTGTCTGCTTTGACACTTTACCACATCCACATCTGAATAGCCAACACTGACACTTTTGTCTCAACTTATTGATAATTTATCCATCTCACATCATCACAATGCTCGCTTATCTCAAAACTTTTCATTTCTCACACTCACTACCTACTGTTTCATTGCAGGAGAGAAGAGCGGCACGGTGGGCGGCACGGTGGCCCAGTGGTTAGCACTGCTGCCTCACAGTGCCAGAGTCTGGGGTTCAATTCCTGCCTCAGGCGATTGACTGTGTGGAGTTTGCACGTTCTCCCCGTGTCTGCGTGGGTTTCCTCCGGGTGCTCCGGTTTCCTCCCACAGTCCAAAGATGTGCAGGTCAGGTGAATTGGCCATACTAAATTGCCCGTAGTGTTAGGTTAGGGGTATGGGTGGGTTGTGCTTCGGCGGGTCGGTGTTGACTTGTTGGGCCGAAGGGCCTGTTTCCACACTGTAATGTAATCTAAAATCTAATCTAAAATGAGCTCAACACCAAAAAGAGGCATTAGAATTGGAGGATCCCTCTGACATTAAGCACTCTGATTGCTGCAGCAGGGTTGCAGAATGCCTAACCAGTTATCTAGGAGACACCATGTCTCCATTGTTAATGGTTGTCTTCAGTTCTTGGCTCGCAGGTGGACCATGAGAGAGTAGGTGGAGAAAGGGCACATGGAAGTGAGGATTCTGTTCAAGCTGTTACCATTTTTCATGCCTTGCCCAGCCACTCAAATTCCCACAAACTGCCTCCTGGCCCAGCAACTGAGCCTGTGCCTATACAGGTGGACTGTCTTTTAGCAGGATCCTGAGAAACCCCACAAGATGTCTGCAGCAAAATCTGTCAGAGCAGCTCAATGAGCAGCATCCCTCTAACTCTGCTGATGCCACAGGGCAATAGCACAATGGAGAATTCTCCATTGTCCAGTCATCAACTTGCTGCCTGTTGCCTTTCACACAATGCTCAGTCTTGAAGACAATTGTACAAACCAAAGTAGAAGCTGAGCAAAAGATTTGCATGAGTTGGAGGAATTATTGATTGTGGGAATGTGTTGAAAGAGGGGACGACAGCAGTGGGGACCAGGCAGCGAGTTCAGCATTGTTGCATTGTAAGGCAGCATGTACTCAGCTCATCTGAATCGCTGGAGTGGGTCTATATGAGGTTTCTTATGGTTAGTGAGTGGCTGTGGGCTCCCTGAGGACATCTAGCTCCCCATCCTTTGAGAATGCTAATTAGTCTGCACTTTGCACCTTCTGTAGTTCCATCTGCAAGGCACAGCAGGCCACCTCATTCTCAATACCCTTGGTGGCACAGAATAGAGGATGCTCCAGATCTGCCCGGTTCCTGAATTGCATCTTCAGCTGATTGGCTGCCTTTGTGGCCATGTAGCTCTGGTTATAACGTTCCTCTGCATTAGTGGTACGACACCCAAGTAGCACCATCAACAATATTCTTAGAAGATGGCCTTCATTTCTAAGGAGTCACACACTAGTTCTGTTTGGAGCTTTGGAGACCTGTGGCAGTTTTCAGTTTACCTTGCACAGACATGCATGGAAACTTTCCAGCAGTCACATATCAGTTGAACATCGATGGAGCGGAATTCAATTGACAGATACTTCTCATTGATTTGAAGGTGCCTTGAATTTCTATGAGTCCTGATCCTGTGGGAATCTAGTCATTGCAACTAATGTGTGAGTCCTCTGGCTCTTACTGTCAATGGTAAAGTGGTGATCCTGGCATTGGTCGCCTGGGAATGTATTTGTCAACAGCAGATTGTGAGGTTCTGCAGATATTACCAGAGCCAGAAGTGAGGAAATTCAGGGCCGTGGTGGCATTGGTGCCCTGGCAATGTATCCCCTCTTGGTTGACTTGGATGGAGGTCTTATTCCAGGTGCAGCAAACAATTATGAAAGCTTACTGCAAGGGCAACAAAATACAACAATAAGGAAGTCTTGTTCCAGCTGTATTGGGCTTTTGCAAGAGCACAGCTGGAGTTCTGTCTATGCAGTTTTGGCCTCCATACTTAAGGAAGGATACATTTGTGCACATTGAAGGTTCACTAGGTTGCTCCGTGGGATGAAAGGATTGTCCTATGACTGCTGTCTGGAGTTTAGCAAAATTGAAAGGTGATATCTTTCAGATAGACAAAACTTTGAAGGTCACTCGTGAAGCTGGCAACCCAGTTTCAAAATAAGGAATTGGAATTTCTTCACTCAGTGAGTTGCGAAACTTTGGAATTGCTTGTCCCCAGGCTAAATTGATGCTCCATTACTAGGTATAATTTATAGCTGTGACAGATATAATTCTTCTCACGGAATCAAGGAATATGAGAATTGTGCAGGAAAGTGGAGTTGAGCTAGAATATTGGCCATGAGCAGACCGAATATAAGAGCAAGAGGCTATTTGGTTCATTCCTGTTCTCACCTATCAGGTTCTTCTTTTTCCACTTCTGGGAAAAGCAAACAATGGAGATAGTTGACAATTCAAATTCTCTTCATGGCTTAGATGCCTAGAGGCAGTTCTCTGACAAACAGACTACCAGAAATATTATTTCTCCAACAGGGCAGCAGGTTTTCCATCTGAATTAATAAGGATTTGTTCTGTCATTTCTTTTTGTAAACAGTTGTGTAAACTTGGAAACTAGCTATCTGCTCTGAGCCCAGCAATGTAGTTAGCTTTGAGCTAACAAAAGAAGCATGAGTGGGTGCTCAATCTCTCACAGAACCAGGATTCTAGTTTAGTTTTCAGTAGCTGTTACGGTGTTGATGCTGCTATATATCTTTCCCTGCTAGAGCAAAAGGCTTGAGTTCTCTCTCTTTCTCTTTCTCTCAGAATTTTCTCATGATATTCTTTCCTCCTGGACTGGAGAAATGTTGCATGTGAGACAATCTATTTTACTGAATTTGCACCTGCCAAAGGTGTGTTTATGGGATTTCTTATTTTGTCTGTATTCTACCTCTAGTGTAAGAATAAAGGGTGCTTTACTTCAAGCCTGGTAGTTTGACCAAACAAATCACATTCAGAACACTATGCTTTTCACTTGCCTTTAAAATTAAGAAAAGGTTTGGGTCTAGGCTATCTTCTTAATCTATTTATTTTTTGGGGGGAGGCGGTGTTGATCTGTTCCAGAACAGAATATATAGGTAGCAGTATTCCTCCATAATACTAAAGATCACTAGCTAGACAGCCTTTGCTGGTTTGTATCACAAAATTGTGGATGGAGTCTGCCACAAAGAACTTCTGATTTGGAGATGCCGGTGTTGGACTGGTGTGTACAAAGTTAAAGATCACACAACACTATAGTCCAACAGGTTTAATTGGAAGCACACTAACTTTCGGAGCGTCACTCCTTCATCAGGTGGTAGTGGAGGGCTCAATCCTAACACACAGAATTACCCTCCACTATCACCTGATGAAGGAGCGATGCTCTGAAAGCTAGTGTGCTTCCAATTAAACCTGTTGGACTATAACCTGGTGTTGTGTGATTTTTAACAAAGAACTTCAATTGCAAATTGTCTTCTGAAAGTCTGAAATAGGTAAGTACTTAGCCCCTCACCCCTATATCCTATTGAAGATGACAGTGATGCAGCTACTTACTGAATATATGAGTGACCTCAATGGGTAACAATGCTTTATCTTGATTATCTTTACTTCTCTTTCTGATTATTGAGAAGGTCCAGTTAAGAGCTGACAATACAATACCTCTGGTTTGAAGCTTGTAATTTGTTCAACTCCTAAGTGTTTAAGTACAATAAAAGCTTCCTTTTTGTTGTGGAGTAATTCTTTGTCACAGGTGTAGCATAGCCAATTAATACTCTTCAGCTTATGCTGTAATGTTATAGTTTGAATGTTGTGTTCTTTCAATGGGACAAACAAGCCTTGCAATTATAATTGTAAATCAGTATAAAATTGCATGTAATTTTAAACCTACTCATAAAGTTCAAAATAAATGCAAACCTTTATTTTTCATGTCACTCACATTCATTTTTGATTTAAGTTTTTGGCTGTACAACCGAATGAAACCTTTGTTTTTGAGGAGTATGCAAACAGCAATCATTCTTACTTGTTTAGCCAGGTACAGTAAGGCTATACTTGAAATGTAGTTATTCCATGACTACACAGGTAGCCTGTGATACAATGATTTTGGTAATGCCATATCAGAATTCTTGAATCTCATAATATTGAAACTCATCTTCATAAATCAACTGATTACTCCTCATCACTAGCAGTCTGTTGGAGTACATCACTTTTCTGTACCACCCAAGTAAATTTATTGGCACCAGATGGCATTTCCCACCTGCCATTCTTTCTGAAACACTACATACCCTTTCTTTGTAACCTTTTGCAGAGCAAAATGAGAGTGTGCGCCTAGCGTGGTGAGGTTGGGGTCGAATAGGAGACAGGTGCCAATGTACGGATCTAGGTGAAAAATTGCACAACACCAGGTTACAGTCCAACCGGTTTATTTGGAAGCACTAGCTTTTGCAGCGCTGCTCCTTCATGACGTAACAGTGGAACAGGATCATAAGACACTGAATTTATAGCAAAAGATTACAGCATCATGCAGCTGAAATGATATATGGTGTTGTGTGATTTTTAACTTTGTCCACCCCAGTTCAACACTGGTATATAAATGTACAGGTTAGCAAGTGGAGTGGTTAGCAGGGCCCAGGAGAAGCAGACCAGCTAATTCACATCAAACTAATTTGCACAGTTTGTTCTGACTCATTTCCAATGGCCCCTCAAAGCCACTCAGTATTGCAATGACAAGGTAAGAATCATGAAGTAAGTTGTGAACATTTTCTACCTGTATTTCCAGAATGTGCTTTTTAAAAGAGAGTTGATAAAACTAAAAATGGCTGTGAAAGTTAAGTGGCTATCTGGCAAGAAAGACTCATGGAATGTCATTCCTAACAATGCGACAAGAAGTTGAAGGGGGAAGAGACAAGTCAAATTAGACTGCACTGTGATCTTTCATGACAACAAAGCAAACAAGGAAGTGATGATTCCCCCATCCTACAGAAAGCTACCTCTTCTGATTATGTTCCAAACTACAAACACAGTTTTTGTTTTCCCTTTTGCAGAATGCAACAGGACAGGAGTTAAAAATCCAGTTTCAATTTAAGTAATAAGCTCACTCTTGTATTAACTGAAGAAAGACTGGAATACATTGGCTCTTTTTAAATCCAAGTTAGTTTAGGAGGAGAAAGATATCCACAAGAAAAGGGATCTATTTTTAAACTAATCTTGTTGCAACCAAGTGAGGCAATAGAATAAAGGAGTGGAGCTAGTTTAACCCTCTTCACCCAGGAGTTTGACAATTTGGGACATCTCATTGGGAGCCATAATAAATTGGCAAGTTCTGGGCATAACAATGTAAATGGGAAGGGAATATGTGGTGAATAATCCACCAGCTATTCCACTTGGTATCCAATATATATCACAGAAGTGAATTTTCACATTGAGTGATTTTTTGGAGAAGGAAGTGGTTTCAATTACGCACATTTGAGGAGACACTTACTGCAACTGGGTGGTTGAGTTAGCAAATGGATGTTTATAATGTTTCACTCTGTAAATTAATGTATAATTGAATAAAGATTGACTCCAGTCTTATCCTTCATCAACTAGCTATTTGAAACAGAATATATGCACTCCCCATTAAGATTGAACAGTAATATGAGATACTAATATTTCATTATTTTGAATTTATTTAACTCTGATGCATTTAGAAAGTATAAAATGCATATCCTGTGGATTTTTAATGTCTTAAAATGATATCTTCTCCACACATATGAAGTTCTTATTTACACAGCTATACATTAGAAATCAATAAATGAAAAATTACCTTGTCCTGAAATCTTTTATTTGTTGACATTCCCAAGCATTGTTCCTCTAATAGTTGCTTGTTGATGAGCTGAAGTTTCTTCATTTCTTTGTTGAGCTGATTGAGATCCTCGTCTTTTTCAGTGAGGAGGGCTCTGAGAAGAGTTACATGGCTGTCTTGAGTTCCATCCATCTCTGTAGCCTGAAAGCAAATGAAAATGTATTCAACTTCTTGTAAAACAATTTTTAAAAGTTTACCTTGACAATTATGTACCATATATCTGAAAATTGTAAGAACTTTACTTGTATTTGGTTCAATAATCATTAATTATTGATATCACTCCCATCCCCCAATCAGAAGATTCATTATAGAATGAGGTGTGAAGCAGAGTTTCTCTGTAAGATTGTTGAAGCCCATGGAATCAAAGGGAAAAGGTAAGATTAGATTTACTTACAGTGTGGAAACAGGCCCTTTGGCCCAATCCACACTGACCCTCTGAACAGCAATCAACCCAGACCCATTCCCCCACACCTAACACTATGGGTAATTTAGCATGGCCAATTCACCTAACCTGCACATCTTTGGACTGTGGGAGGAAACCCACACAGACACGGGGAGAATGTGAAAACTCCACAGACAGTTGCCCGAGTGGGAATTGAACCTGGGTCCCTGGCACTGTGAGGCAGCAGTGCTAACTACTGCACCACCGTGCCACCACTAGACTGAGTATAAAGTTATTGGAGTGACAGGAAACCTGTTGAACAGCTGTGACATGAGAAAAAGTGATTTTTTTTTAACAGAACAAGTGGAATGGTTTTGAGTGGAATACCTGAGGTTATAATGGAAGGAGATACAATAAGGTTCTGAATTGAAACTATTTGCAGAGCTAAGAGAAAGGAGCAGCAGAGCGAGATCGTCTGAATTGCACTTGAAGAGCTGACAGAAATACAATGGGCTGAATCCTTCTGTGCTGTAACGAGAATGATTGACTTCCAATGGAAGCATAAGTGTCTTTCTTTGTACTAGGTATTATTCCAGTCAGTTACACTGGTTTTACAAGGATCCCTTTATTCCAAACTTGATCACAACATGTTACGATATCAAGAGCAGTTACTGTCACATCATCTCTGGAGTTCAACCCTTTTTATCCAGGTTTGAACAAAGGCCGTAATTTGGTTAGCAGCTAAGCAACCCTGGCGCAACCCAAATTGAGCATCATTGAGCAAGTCATTGCTGAGCAAGTACAGCTTGGTAGCACTATTGATGATACCTTTTATCACTTTGCTGATGGTATAGAGCAGAGTTGCAGGGCAGTAGTTGGCTAAGTTGAACTTGTTTTTGTGTACAGGACATAGCTGGGAGATTGTTCACATTTCTGGGGAGATACCAATGTTATAGCTGTACTGGAACAGCTTGGCTAGGGTCACAGCTAATTCTGGAGCACAAGCCTTTGGTATAACTGCCAGAATTGATCGTTACCGGACTATTGTCAGGACCCATAGCCTTTGCGGTATCTAATGACTCCAACAGTTTCCTAATATCATATGGGGTGAACGTAATTGGCTGAAGACTGCAGTATATAGTGCTGGAGACCTCAGGGTGAAGCTGAGATGGATCATCCATTCAGAACTTGTGGCTCAATATGGTTGCAAAGGTACAGCGTCATCTTTTGCACTGACATGCTGAGTTTTGCCAGCATTGAGAATGGAGTTCTTTGTGGACCCACTTCTCTTGTTGGTTGTTTAATTGTCCTCCATAATTCTTGGCTGAGTGAGGCAGAACTGCACTGCTTAAATCTGATTCACGAGTTGCGAGATCACTTACATTTGTTTATTGCAAGCTGATTATCTGGTGTGGCACCCAGTAGTAGTGTTGTGGCTTCACCAGGTTGATACTTCATTTTTAGATCTGCCTGGTGCTGCTCCTGGAATGCCCTCCTGCATTTTTCATTGAAGAAGAATTGATCTTCTAACTTGATCATAATGGGAGAGTGAAGGATATGCCAGGCCCACAGTGTCATGTGAATGCACAGTTTTGATTTACTAGATCTGTTCAAAATCTATCAACTCCACTACAGAAGAGTAACCTTGATGTTACAAAGGAAAGTTGTTATGTCATGGGGTAAACCCTCCTGCTTAATTTAAACCAGCAACACAGAAAAGATTTACCCCGTCCAGTAAACTGTGAAAGTTCAAGAGGCCAAGAGCTATTTAAAGTAAAAATTAACAATATTATTTCTTAAAGTATAACAGAAAATAATTAACTAATAACTACTTACAACTCCTTCCTCTAACCTATCTTTTACCTTCCCCTTCTATAATACTAGTCCGATGAAACCCCCAATTAAGGTTTACCAAAAATTCAAATTTTCAAAGCCAGATGTCCACTCTTCTCTATATCTTCCTCAGTCTTCTTTTCTTCTTCTTATGGATCACAGGTCTCTGATCAATAAAGATACCTTTAAGAGAGCTATTCTCTGGGCAATCTGAAGATGTTGGGGGTTTGGCAGTTCTCGTCACAATGAACGGTTTTCCCCAGTATTATACCACCAAAGCAATGGATTGTGTCATTGGCTTTTAAGATTGTCAATATACAAATTGATTGGAGTTTGGTTTTTCTGTGTATAATTTAAACTTATTGGCTGAATTTGAATTTGTTTTATCATCTCTAGGCAAGCATCTAATCGAATTGTTGACCAAATGTTACATTATATCTTGTTCAGAACATATGGTGCTGTGGCAGGTAGTTCTGCTAGCTTTTAACTCTCTTAAAGGTACAGTATATCCACATCTTCATAACACCTCCCTCTTTAAGAAAAAATGAACCACCATAATGAAAAGATGGCTTCAATTTTTTTCTACTCTTTAAGCACATTACCCTAACATACAGATAACTTTAATCTAAGTTCACCTTAACTTCTTCCCATACAACTATACATATGTATATAACATTAAATAAAGACAAATCTCATCTAAACTTTATCAGTTAAATCTGCGTTAACGCATCTGTGATTACCTTCTTACGACCCGCAACATGTACAATTTTTATATTAAAAGTCTGTAATGTAAGAGTCCAATGAAATAGTCTCATCTTCATGTCTTTAAAGTGTTCTAAGAATATAACAGGATTGTGATTCATATACACCTGTCTCCGACACATTGTTCATGACATACACATTAAAATGTTGTAAAGCCAGTACCAAGCTCAATAGTTCCTCTTCGATTGTGGAGTATTTCCTCTGGTGGATGTTGGTCTTGTTTGAAAAGTAACCAATTGGCAGTTCAATCCCATCCTCATCTTCCTGCAGGAGTACAGCTCCAAATCCACTGATGGCAACTTTAAAAGGTTTTGAAAAGTTTAGTGTAGGTAAAACTGGTTTGGTGGTTAATATTGATTTCAAATGGTTGAATGCCTTCTGGCATTGTTCTGTTCACCAAAACTTTGTGTTCTTCTTCAGCAAATCAGTTAACGGTGCCACTACACTGCTGACATTTGGAACAAACTTCTGATAGAATCCACTGAGTCCTAAGAATCGACGCACCTCTTTCTTCAAGTTTTGTCATGGAAATTCCTCGATGGCCTTTGTCTTTGCGTTCTGTGGGGTCAACCTTCCATGATCGATCTTATGTCTCAAGAATGTCACCTCTGCTTTCGTGAATTCAGTTTTAATTAAGTTTATCACCAGTTTTGCTTCTCATAGTCGTTCAAAGAGCTCTGCCAACTGTACCATGTGATCTTTCCAGGATTTACTAAAGATCACTACATCGTCCAAATAGACTGCACAGTTATAACCCAGCCACAAGTCTGTTCATGACTCTTTGGAATGTGGTGGGTGCATTCTTCATTCCAAAAGGCATAATTTTAAGCAGATATAGCCCATTTGGGGTTACAAATGCAGAACTGTCTTTCACTGTCTCTGATAAAACTACCTGCCAGTAACCATGCATTAAGTCTAACTTGGTGATGTAACTGACTTGTCTGACTTTCTCGATAAAGTCCTCCAATCTAGGAATTGGATATGAGTCCAATTTTGTAATGGCATTGACTTTCCAATATTCCACGCAGAATTGTTGAGTCTTGTCTGGTTTGAGAACTAAGACGATCGGCGAACTCCACTTGCTCTGGCTTGGTTCGAAGATGTCTTCATAGAGCTTGGCCTCCACCTCCATCTGGACCTATCTGGCTTTGGAACAATTAAGCCGATAAGGGTGTTGTTCTATTGGAGCAGCATTCCCTACATCTACTTCATGTACAATAGCATTAGTCCTCCCTATTTGATTCTTATATATGTCCTTATACTGGAGTAAAAAAATCTTTCAACTGTGTTCTATGCTCCTGAGACATAGCTTATTAACCTATCCCACTCTTCAAGGACTTCTTCAATTTTTAATCAATTTTGCGGTACCTCAAAATCCACATCATCTGGATTTGATTCCTCACTCTGAGGGGCAGTAACTAACACCTGTTTCTTCTCTTTCTCTCTAGGTTTCAACACGTTCACATGACATACCTGATATCTTTCTTCTCTATCTGGCATCTTTACTAAAGCTCACCTGACTTGACTTTTTCTCAATTTGATAGGGACCACTAAACTCGGCTTTGAAGGGATCACCTGTCATTGGTAACAGTACTAACATGTCATCCTCTCAGGAAAACGTCCGCGTCTCAGAGCTTTTATTTGCCACCTACTTCATTCTACACTGTGCCCTCTTTAGGTGCTGTTTAGTTCACTTACCCACTCGATTTAGTCTCTCCCTCACCTCCAATACATAATCAAAGTGTGAGCTCTCTGACTTGAGTGCTGTAAATTAAAAAAAAAATAATTTCAAAGGACCTCTCACTTTGTGCCCAAATATTAACTTGAAGGGCATCTCTAATGGCAAACAATACGAATGGGAATACCTTTATCCCAGTCATTCGGGTAATCCTGACAGTATGCTCTCAACATGGTCTTCAAGGTCTGATGCCACCTTTCTAAAGCTCCTTGGGATTCAGGATGATATGCACTGAATTTAAAGTGCTGTATACCTAAGCTAATCATAACCTCCTTAAACATCTCAGCAGTAAAATCCTTGGTCTGACTGAATCTCTCTGGGTAGCCCATACCATGTGAAGAAAACTCCTAACTCCTCTACTACGTTTTTTGTCGTGATACTCCGTAATGGAATCACCTCCAGACACATCCATTACAGTTAACAAGTACTGGTTCCTACTTTTAGTTCTCGGGAGGGGACCTACACAATCAATTATAACCCACATGAAAGATTCTTCAAATGTGGGAATTGGCAACTAAGGTGCTGTTTTAAGTCCTCAGTTTCTTGGTCTTCCTTGGGCTTCTCCAAAACAAGAGGTGTCATTCCCACCTTGGATCCTGCCAAATCATTCCCAAGAACAAACTGAATTCCTGAAACTGACACTTTGTCAATCACTCCCGCAGTACCTTCCCCAGTCTTAAGTTGGCACTCCAACCTGATCTTACATAGGGCAATGCTAAATTTCTGTCCATCTATCCTACAATTTACCACATTCTCGAGTAACAGATCAGAAAGAGTGCATATTAGCTCATCCCTTCCTATCAGTGACTGGTTAGATCCTGTATCTCTCAAAATTATAATTTCTTGTCCTTCTTCCCCTGTTCTTTCTGAGTAAATGTTATTCACAGAGGCAAATTCTTTGTAGAAGTCAAGTACTAACTCCATACCCAACCCCTGCTTAGGCTGTGCACTCTCCTGCAGCTCCTTGGCTCTTCTTGGGGTCTCTTTTACTACCTTCACTAATGCCACTGGCTTAGCTTGTTTAACCACACCTTTAGAACAGTGCCTTTCTTTAATGACCAGCACTGTGACTTCACGTGTCCCACTTTACCACAGTGGAAACACCGGAGGCCTTTCATCTCCTTTCTACCCTCTTGGGCTTCTTTTTAATCCTGTGGTAAATACTTACCACTTCTCTCTATTCTTGCTTTTGAAGTGTAGGATCTCCCCTTCTCCCAACTTCTATCCCTCACAGGATAAAATTCTGGCCGGAGGCTTGTCTTATGCACCAACATGTACTCATCTGCTAATTCTGCTGCCCTTCTCACTTCCTAAACCTTCTGTTCCTCCATGTGAATTATTACTATCTCTGGAAGTGAGTTTTTAAACTCACCCAGCAGAATAATCTCTCTTAGAGCCTCAAAGGTCCTATCTATTTTCAAAGCACGCACCAATTGATCAAAATGACCATGTATAATTCTTTTGAACTCAACATAAGTCTGACCCGGTTCCTTCTTTGTGCTTATGAACTGCTATCGATATACTTCTAGTGCCAATTCATATGTACTTAAAATAGCCTGCTTAACCTCTTCCCAATCTCTTGGCACCTCATCTGACAGCATACCAAATACCTCACTAGCTCTGCCTACCAGTTTAGTCTGAACTAGCATTATCCATAAATCCTTGGACCACTCCATCTGCCGAGCCAAGTTTTCAAATGAAATAAAGAAGGCTTCAACATCTTTCTCATCAAAATGTGGCTGAGTTTTGACATATTTGTATATATCACTACCTTTTCTTTTAATCTCCATCCTGTTAACTTGACTTCGCTGACTAAGTCACAATGTCTCAATTTCAAATTTTCTCTCTTCTTGCTCAGCTATGGACCTTCTCTCCCTTCTTTTTTCCATTCTCTCCTTTCTATCTCCCTTACTTCTCTCTCTCTCTCTTTCTCTCCCTTTCTTCTCTCTGTCTTTGCTCAGCTAAGAACCTTCTTTCTCTCTTTTCTCTCTCTCTCTCTCGATCTATCTTCTAACTTGGATGCGAGCATAAGAGGTACAGTTAGTAAGTTTGCAGATGACACCAAAATTGGAGGTGTAGTGGACAGCAAAGAGGGTTACCTCAGATTACAACAGGATCTGGACCAGATGGGCCAATGGGTTGAAAAGTGGCAGATAGAGTTTAATTCAGATAAATGCGAGCTGCTGCATTTTGGGAAAGCAAATCTTAGCAGGACTTATACACTTAATGGTAAGGTCCTAGGGAGTGTTGCTGAACAAAGAGACCTTGGAGTGCAGGTTCATAGCTCCTTGAAAGTGGTGTCGCAGGTAGATAGGATAGTGAAGAAGGCGTTTGGTATGCTTTCCTGTATTGGGTAGAGTATTGAGTACAGGAGTTGGGAGATCATGTTGCGGCTGTACAGGACATTGGTTAGGCCACTGTTGGAATATTGCGTGCAATTCTGGTCTCCTTCCTATCAGAAAGATGTTGTGAAACATGAAAGGGTTCAGAAAAGATTTACAAG
>NC_057721.1:25395212-25397672 GCF_004010195.1 Chiloscyllium plagiosum
TCCTTCTCCGCCCCTACACCTAAAATCCTCTCCATTGCACCCACCACAGCGTTCCAATATGTTTGAAGGCTGTCACAAGACCAAAGACAATGGGTAAGAGTGCCCGTGCAGACCTTGCACATGGGGCATGCTGAAGATACCCCTGGTTTAAATTTTGGCAAATGGTCTGGGGCTAAGTGGACCCTGTGGAGAATCTTCAACTGTAAAGCATGGGTCCTATTGCAAATTGATATCTTCCTTGCATTCTCACAAATATCCTCCCATGCCTCTGAAGAAACTTGAACACCCAGATCTCTTTCCCACATCTTGCAGAGTCGATCAGACTCATCTGAGGTGGCACCCCCCAATTGGTGATATAGAGTACTGACAGAGAGTGTACTCTTAGCCCTTAGTACCCCTCTTTCTATGTCAGATTTGTAGGGATCAGTCAAAAGTGTGGTCCTTTTTTGAATAAAATCCCTAACTTGAAAAAAACAAAAGAGGTCTCTATTAGGTAACTCGTACTTCCGTACTAACTGATCGAAGGACATCATTACATCTCCCTCAAATAAATCATCCACGCAAGATATACCCCTAGCTGCGCAATGTTAAGATCCTGAATCTATCATACCTGGTTGAAAATTCGGCATACCCACTAAAGGTGTAAACAAAGATGTTTTGCCAATATTACCTTCCTCTGCCGAATTGCCCTCCATGCTTTAACAGTACTGATGACTATTGGGTTATGGCAATATTCCCTAACTGTCCTCACCTTGTCCAAAACAGCAAACTGGTAAGGGGACACCTTGCCTGGGAGACTTTGATATCTAGCCACAAACCCAATCACTTGCATAGGTCAAAAGCGAGCTTAGCCGCCATATTGAAAGAGGGTCCCCACAAACCCAATCACTTGCATAGGTCAAAAGCGAGCTTAATTGATAATTTTTAATGTCCGGAAGGTCTACTCCCCCCAATCTGTGAGGCAACTGCAGTTTGGCTAATTTAATGAGGGGCCGTTTATGGTGCCAGATAAAGGAGCTGAACCAACAAGTGTTTGTTTATTGAAAATCAGGGGGAGCATCCGTATAGGGTATAGCAAGCGAGGGAGAATATTCATCTTAATAAGCGCTATCCAACCCAACCATGAGACAGAAAGTGCCTCCCATCTTTGGAGATCTTGTTTAATTTTTTCAAATAATTGAGTAAAATTGGCTTTGAACAGCCAATCCAGAACTGGAGTAATGCATATGCCCAAACATACAAAACTCCCACCTAAATGGGAATCTATAGTCACTCTCAAGAGCCAACTCTTTCGTAAGACCACCCATAGGCATAGCCTCTGATTTAGCAAAATTAATCTTATACCCTGAAAAAGCGCCAAACGTGTGAATGCATTGTATCAGGCAAGGCACTGAAACTGCTGGATTTGTCAAGAAAATTAGAACAACATCAATAGTGAGATCTTATGTAATTTTGACCCCACTGCTGGAGCTGATATATTGAGATCCCCACGAATGGCCTCTGCCAACAGTTCAATCACCAACGTAAAAAGTAATGGTGAAGGGGACAGCCCTGCCGACTGCCCCTAGAAATATTAAAATAGCTTGATCGTACCCCGTTGGTAATGACCGCAGCGAGAGGTACACTGTAGAGAACCTTTACCCATCTTATGAAAACTTCGCCCAGACCAAACTGGTCTAAAGTATAGAAAAGGTATGGCCACTCAACTCCATAAAATGCCTTCTCTGCATCTAAAGAAATCACCAATCCCTGTATTGACTGCTGTTGGCATGCTTGAATTACGTTAAGCAGCCTCCTAACATTATTGGAGGATCTGCGACCCTTTATGAAGCCCGTCTGATCCTCTTTAATAATAAATGGTAACAGTCTCCAGCCTTAACGCAAGAACCTTAGAAAGGATCTTAAAGTCCACATTTAAGAGCAAGATGGGCCTGTATGAAGCACAGTCTTCCGGATCCTTCCCTTTTTTAAGGATAAGTGAAATATTGGCCTCTCTCAGAGATGGTGGGAGACAAACATGACTGTATGAATCATTAAACATATTCAGCATCGGGCCTGACAGTATACTTATAAATTCTTTATAGAATTCACTGGGAAGTCCATCAGGACCGGGCGCCTTTCCACTTGAAGCTGCCTCACAGCTTCCTGCACTTCTTGCTCTGATAATGGGGCATTGAGAAAGGACTGTTGTCACACCCGGGAGCTTCAGATCTCTAAAAAAGGATTCCATTTTGGCCTGCCCCTCCTCACAATTCTCAGACTGATATAATTTAGAGTAGAATCTCTGGAACGCCACATTAATCTTTTTAGAATCACATGTTAGGTTCCCAGACCCTTCCCAAATTGCTGTAATGGTTTGTGGGGCACTTCTCTTTCTGGCAAAGTATGCTAAGTATTTGCCTGCCTTGTCACCAGGCTCGTATAACCTTTGCTTTGCAAAAGCCAGCTCCTTCTTTGCCG
>NC_057721.1:25398581-25424920 GCF_004010195.1 Chiloscyllium plagiosum
TAATCTTCTGCAATTACATTTAAATTCCAGAGAGGAGGAACCTGAACCACAAATTGCTGAGTCTTAGTGTCGCATGGTCCACCAAATATAAAAACTACATAAACTAAAACCACTACATTTAACAAACATACAAAATTATTAAAAATAAAAAACAACAAAAACCAGAAAACAAACCAACATATAAAGCGCCAATAGCGCTGAGTAGGGGAACTCACCCCCTGCCTGGAGGGGGCAACTACCCATCCCGAACTGCCCATAAATAGGCATCTAACCATCTCAACCACCTTCACTTCTCCCAGCTAGAGCCAATCGCAAGCACAAGCTAAAAAGAATAAACACCCCATAGAATATCAATATGAATAAAAAACCCATTCTTTTATATAAAAAAAGGGGAATAAATACCCCACCCATCCTTTGGGATGTCCTAACTTAGAAATTTAAAATGTACATCTCAACCACCACCAGACATAGTTTGAACCAAATTATTATCAATCGAGGAAAAAAAAGGGGGAGAAACAAAGCTCCAACCGGATTTCCTCCATTTCTTTTACAGAATAATAAACGCATACCCAAGCAACGATATTTATACATACTACAATTGTTTAACTTAGGTTAGCTTGTCCATAAAGTCTCTTGCCTTCTCCGATGTGTCAAAGAGATGCATGGATCCATCTAAGGTGATCCGAAGCACTGCCGGATATCTCAGGGAGTCCTGAATCCCAAGCTCTTTTAATCTTCTCTTGACACACCATCATACGATTTTCGTTTCTGGATCACCGCCGCTGAAAAGTCCTGAAAAAAACATGATTTTAGACCCCTCGTAAATTAGGGCCTTTGGATCCTTCCCATGGAGTCTGGAAGCCTCCAGGACGCTCTCCTTTCCCGTTAATGATGGAATCACACCAGGAAAGGACGAGGGCATTGACCCAGAACCGACCTCCGTGCTGCGACCCGGTGAGCCCTCTCTATCTTCAATCCTCTCATGCCAGTCTCCAAGTCAAGGAATTTCGGAAGCCAATCTTCAACAAATTCCGCAGGCCACTCACCTTCCTTACCCTCAGGCCGACTGATGATCCGAATGTTTTTTCTCCTGCCCCTGTTTTCAAGATCATCCACTTGGTCACGCAAATTATGAACCTGCGTCTTCAGGGCTTGGATCTCTTCCTTGAATGAACTGGCATCAGCTTCCACCACTGTGACTCTGTGCTCCACTTCATTCGTCCTCTTCTCCAGGTCTTCCAGCTGCTGCTCATGCTTCTGCAGCATGAGGGAGACTGGAGCCAGCTTATCTTCAATCTGTTTCCCCAACATCTCGTCAGAGTAATCTGCTCTGAGGCTGCTGCAGGCTGAGCTGCAGGCCCGGCCTTAGATGCTCCTCCTCCCTTTTTAGGCATTTCTAGACAGCTGAAAATACAGGTAAGTCAATTTTTAAATGATTCTTGGGGCTCCACAATCTTTCCAACACCCCAAGAAATCCTGATGACCTGTGTTGGGTGGGATAAAGGACTGTCCTGCTCCTGCTGCGATGCGAAGCTCTGCAATGTGATCTTCTCAGATCGCCGCCATCTTAGATCCCCCCAATTGCAACATTTAAGAGGCATTTGGATGGGTATATGAATAGGAAGGGTTTGGAGAGGAATGGACCGGGTGCTGGCAGGTGGGATTAGATTGGGTTGGGATATCTGGTCGGCATGGACGGGTTGGAGTTGGACTGAAGGGTCTGTTTCCATGCTGTACATCTCTATGACTCTATGATTCTATGACTCTATTTTCCTCAATTGTAATTTAAGTTTTTCTACCTCGATTGCACTTGTTTATTTCCATTATAGACCGAAGTGTTTGAGTTAACTTCCTTATAATTTCAGTTTTACTTTTGTCCTTAGTTAAACCCAAGTCTAATTTCTTTGCTAATTATAAACGTATGGCCTTTTTCTTTCCTTCTAAACTTTTTTGGCAACTTTGCGAATCATCTTCAAATTCCAGAACCTTTTTCGCAATTTTCAGAGGCATTTCTCTCACTTTTAATTTAATCAACCACAAGTCACTAAAATGAAACAAATTGTCTCACCTACATTTTATTTAAAAGATCTAGAACACTAATCTACAAGTGTTTAAATCTGCTGGGATTTTTTGCTCCCCAAATCTATTCAAATCTGTCTGAACTAGTTTAAATCCCAGAGGAGCCCACAAATTGTTATGACACAGGGTAAACCCTCCTGGTTAATTTAAACCAGCAACACAGAAAAGATATACTCCATGCAGTAATCTGTGAAAACTTGAGGCCAAGAACTATTTCAAGTAAAGTTAACAACTTTATTTCTTAAAGTATAATGGAGAATAATTAACTAATAACTACTTACAACTCCTTTCTCTAACCTATCTTTTACCTTCCCCTTCTATAATACTAATTCCTGAAGAAGGGCTTATGCCCGAAACGTCGATTCTCCTGTTCCCTGGATGCTGCCTGACCTGCTGCGCTTTTCCAGCAACACATTTCCAGCTCTGATCTCCAGCATCTGCAGACCTCACTTTCTCCTTCTATAATACTAGTCCAGTAAAACCCCCAGATTAAGGTTTACTAAAAATTGAAATTTTCAAAACCAGGCAGATGTCGCATCTTCTCTTATATCTTCCTTGATCTTTTCTTCTTCTTGCAGATTTCACAGTTCACTGATCGATAAAGATACCTTTAAGAGAGCTATTCTCTGGGTGGTCTGCAGATGCTGGTGGTTTGGCAATTCTCCTCCCAATGAACAGTTTTCCCCAGTCTTATACGCCCAAAGCATTGGATTGTGTCATTGGCTTTTAAGATTGTCAATGTACTAAATTCAAACTTGATTGAAGTTTGGTATTTTTGGGGTATATTTTAAAGTGATTGGCCGAATTTGAATTTGTTTTATCCTCTCCTGGCAACCAGCTAAGCGAGTTGTTCAGCCAAATGTTACATTATATCTTGTTCAGAACACTTGGTGCTGTGTCGGGTAGTTCTGCTAGCTTTTAACTTTCTTAAAGGTGCAGTACACCCACATCTTCATAACAAATTCATCTCCATGCGAATTGAACAGTGAGTTCTTCTTCTAGATAGATAGATTGGTGAGATCATGGGCATGTATGCTTTTCTTCTTGTTGCTTCCCTTACCATCCGCCATAGACCCAGTCTAGTAACCATGTCCTTTGACATTCGAGCTAGGTGTAACATCAAGCAACTCTTGGCAGTGGATGTTGCAGTTCTCCACCAAGACTATATGCTGCACCCTTTCCACCCTTTGTTTCTTCTCAGTGGTGTTTGACATGGAGCAATACTGATTCATCAGTGGGAGGATGAGGATGGGAGCCAGGGGTCCCTCTAATAATTAACATCTTATTCATGTTTTACCTGATGCCATGAGACCTCTGCTAGGTATATCCTGCCGGTGGGACAGCACTTTACAACTGAGGTCTGATTCCATGTGTGTTTGGCTGTTGCTTCACTAGTCCGTAGAACACAATTAGGCATAAGCCTCCTAACAATACGAAGGAACACTTTTCAGGGTTGACAGAGCTGCATTTGTCCATGTCGTTTCCAGTGCCTAAATTGATACTGAGAGATATATTCAGTTTAATTCTTCTCAGACCTCATAGCAGCTTGTCACAACTGAATAGCTCGTTAGGCCATTTAAGTATCAATCTCATTGCTGCTGGTCTGGAGTCACGAGTGGGCCAGATCGATTCAGTGTGACTTTCCTGTGAAACTGCAATTAAAGCTTTTAAAAACAAAAGCATCAAAAGCCTGTTCAGAAAAGAACATTATACAGGCATACAATAAGCAATTAATGTGACGAGATGAAGTTTTTCCACAGAATGATAAAGCAGAATGTAGAAGATTTATTCTGCTTAAGTTGAAGAAAAAAAGCCATCAAAGAAGGATAGTGTGACCTGCTTCAAATTGTGTACAATTGTGTACAATCAGTAGTATCAATTGAACAAAGTGAGTCTGATCATTTTGATTGACTTGTACTTTACATGTTGAAATGAAACATCTTATGATTCAATCAAACTGCTACTTCACCTTGTGTTAAAATTCAGTCACCCTTAAGAAAGATTTAAAAAACACACGGGCAGAAGTTCCAACTGCAAGCAGATGCTACTGAAACAACCTATGTGTTATCTATTGTACATGTTATTATTGTAGTGCCGAGTAAAACGCTTTAAAAAACCCAATTAAGACCAAACCTGGGTCAGTTAGCTGGGAGGCTGGTTTGCAATGAGGCATAAAGCCCAACAGCATGGGTTCAATTCCTGCATCAGCTGAAGTTACCATGAAACACTATCCTTCTCAACCTCACCTGAGGCTTGGTGACCCTCAGGTTAAACCACCAACTACTGCAGTCATTTTGCTGTAATGAGAGAGCAGCCCCATAGTCCAGTATGACTATGGCACCTTTACCTTTACAACCTAATGAACTTTCTCTTGATTGCCTCTATTGTTGGTGTATTTTTCTTCAGATAGGGAGACCAAAACTATTCACAATATTCCAGGCAAGTTTGAGGAAATGTACCCTCAAGAGGTATGTAGAGCAGTTCTGAACTTTTAAAAGCTACTTGAATCAAATTGCTAAATTCAATATTCACAGCATTGACTGGATTTGCTTTATCAATGCATTCTCTTAGTTCCTCACAGCAGCTCATTAAATTATTGGTTTTCGTGCGCTTTTGCTAATCCTTGCCAGATCTCCTGAATTAATCCATTCAGGCAGAAATTTCTTCAGCTCTGTTTATGGGCCTGAAATATGCCCCATTGTGGTGTTATGACTCCAGCCTGAAATTTGGCTTTGCTTCTTATCAACATTGTCTGGTCGAGCTACAGGCAATTACTATGCCTTCACAGGTGGCTTACCCATTTACTCAGTGAACTTCAGGCCTTTACTTTACCAGTGGTAATGTGGGAATATGGAGAGACAAAAGGGGAGAGGTCAATATTCAGTAGCGTATGGCATTGGAGGAACATTCCTGTATTTTTGAAAATCAAACCACAATCTCCCCTTAAATTAGAATGTATGGTTTAGGTGACAACAGTTGTTGAAGACCCTGAGCAGAAAATTACAGCTTGTATGCATTCCAGAAAACCTAAACAATCAAGTCAGTTAGGAGTAGCCTGGATGCAGACTGTTGATCCCCAAAATATACCTCAGGTAGCTTATCTGTTTTCAACAATTTGCTAACTGATGGATCATTTTCTGATTTGTACCCTTCTCTCTTCTTGAACAGAGGTGTTCCTTATTAACAGGTCTCCTGTTAAAAGTTGAGATCTGCTTTACATATTTCTGGCATCAGTTGTGGTTTTCAACTCCTTCTCCATTACCTATCAATCTTATTTTTCTTCCCCTATATAAAGTACATACACTCAATCGATTTTCTTCGGTGCTTTTTAATCCGGTCACAAAACATGCCCATGTTAAATTGTATTTTCATTTCTTTATTTATCCAAGCATTTGTTGCACTTCATTTAGTTCTCATAAAAGTATGTAATTTACTCATGTTCTGTTTGAAAGTATTACCCATGTTCTATCTGTTGATTTTTCCCCAATTAACTAGTCTAGTTTTCTTTTTTTATTTCCTTCATATTTACTTTTTTCTAATCAATAGACAATAGGAGTAGGCCATTCAGCCCTTCGAGCCTGCACCGCCATTCAATATAATCATGGCTGATCATTCCTAATCAGTATCCTGTTCCAGCCTTATCTCCATAACCCTTGATTCCACTATCTTTGAGAGCTCTATCCAACTCTTTCTTAAATGAATCCAGAGAGTAGGCCTCCACTGCCCTCTGGGCCAGAGCATTCCACACAGCCACCACTCTCTGGGTGAAGAAGTTTCTCCTGAGCTCTGTCCTAATGGTCTACCCCGTATTTTTAAGCTGTGTCCTCTGGTTCGGCACTCACCCATCAGTGGAAATATGTTTCCTACTGCCAGAGTGTCCAATCCTTTCATAATCTTATACGTCTCAATCAGATGCCCTCTCAGTCTTCGAAACTCAAGGGTATACAAGCCCAGTTGCTTCAGTCTTTCAGTGTAAGGTAATCCTGCCATTCCAGGAATTGACCTCGTGAATCTACGCTGCACTCCCTCAATAGCCAGAATGTCTTTTCTCAAATTCGGAGACCAGAATTGCACACATTTGTGTGCTCCTTGTCTGTTCAACTCCTATCACAAATCTAATTAGATTATGGCGAAGCATATTTGAAAACTTCTTTTAAAGACTGAATATTACCTTAGAACACATCAACAATATCCAAACAATGGTCCTATGATTTATTACAGCTTTGGTTAGGCTCATCTGAGTAACAATATTTGTTGAAATCAGGTATCTGTCATTTCAGAACAAAGAGGACTTGGCTGCAGTGTTGCACAGCACACAGCTGTTTCTGTTCTGAGACACTACACATTACACAGTCTAACAGGCATACAGTTTGTGTGTAAACACGGATGTTATTACTGAACCATATGCAAAATTCAAGATGGTGATGATCATTATTCAGAGTACAGAAAAGTGATGCAATTTAATCATTTACCTTCATGGTTAATTTGTCTCAGAAGATGACTGTTACATTCAGCTTCTTCACAGAAACCGTTGCCTTCAGACTGTCATTGACAACAATGAATTTGTATGTGCTTTCCTACAGCTGGGATAGTGCGTCAGCTATGCTTTAATATTGATAGCAGTCACATTAAGCTACAATTGATCTGTCACTCTAAAGGAGAAGGCTTCACCGTGAGCCTCTCAAAAACAATACTGCCATTTATCATCCAATCACATTTCCTCTCCTGCTTTGCCACTCCCAGCCTGCTCTTAAGAACAAAAAGGAATAACTGGCAGGATTTGTGCTGCTGCAATGTGCTCCACTCAAAAAAAAATCCAATTACGTACAATCCCTATCACTCGGGCTCAACCATTCAGGTACCACATCAGTTGAAAGCATTCTTTATTAAATGTTTTCTAAATTGATGCAGACAACAAAAAGGGAAATCTTGCATTAAATAAATCACTAAACAAAGTTAGAGCTTTGAAAAATGCTGCAATCAGAAAAAGCAATTTAATCCGTGTGATATTGGGGATACAGTCCTGTCAACAAAGAAATACGAAGATTAACCAATGTGACAAATTATTTGTGCTCATGTCCTCATTGAAGTGAATGCAAGTCTTCCATTCTGGAAAGTTAGTTACGAATGTAAAATGACATGTAATTAGACTAGAACGGTGCCATTTTTGGGACTTGAGATGGTGATTTGTACCAGTTCATACTTGTTGTCAGGTCCTCCCTTCCCATTTACCAACCAGCAGTGTTTGTTCTCAGCAGGACCAGTGCTGCTGGCTACTCAATAGGGGACTAAGAACAGTGGAGAAAGTGAGGACTGCAGATGCTGGAGATCAGAGTCGAGAGTATGGTGCTGGAAAAGCACAGCAGGTCAGGCAGCATCCAAAGAGCAGGAGAATTGATGTTCCAGGCATATAGGGCTTAGTCGATTCTCTTGCTCTTCGGATGCTGCCTGACCTGCTGTGTTTTTCCAGCATCACACTCTTGACTAAATACAGTGCGCTGACAATACATAATATAGATACCCTGCTCCTCTTAACAGAGAGCTCCACTGAATCATAGGATGCTGTCAGTGAATGAAAATGCTGCAATTCTGACGGAGGGAAATAGGGCAGTGAAAGAGCTTCTACATTCACTGATGCGAGGCTCTTGGAACTACTCATGGAAGTGGACAAGAAGAGAGATGCCATGATTCTAGAGATCCCAGGATGTCCTCAGGGACTGTGAGCAAGTAGTCAGGAAGATCAATCTGGGATCTGGCCACAAAGATGTGACCACAAGAAGCCCCATGAATCTGCTTGAGGTCAGTAACTAGATTTTCACATCTCCCAAGTACCACAGCATAAACCTCTGGTACTGCTCTATGTCCCATGCTCTCATCACTCACCCATCAGTAGTTTTTGACCTTCAGGATCACACCTAAAATTCAGATACTCCATCTCACACATTGCAGTGATGCTTTCACATGATTCAAGCTGTTCGACACTGAAACACAATATTACACAATTACCACCATTCTGCTCTCTCTTTGCAGGACATGGTGGCACACAATGAAAAGGAAACAGAAGAGATCTATAACTCCAAATCTCCTGAGCCCTTTGGATAAGTTGATTCTCTGTATCATGGATAGTCTATGCATCAGACATCATTGAGAACGTTGAAGTGGAATGTTCAGTGCTTTAGAAAATAAAAGGTAGAGGAGCAAACAAGGCCTGTTGCTTAGTAACAGAATAACCTATGACACAGAGAGAAAGGTTCTTTTGACAGGTTAGAACCATCCAGCATATCAGTGAGTAAGTGACAGAGAAGTAGGTGTTTCAGGCAAAGGCATAGAACATCAATTGTGTAATTTAGCACTGTCCAAAATAGTCAGGGTCAGAAAGCAGTCATCCTAGGTTGCTTAGAAGTTAGTTAAAAAAACACACAACACCAGGTTATAGTCCAACAGGTTTATTTGGAAGCACTAGCTTTCAGAGCACTGCTCCTTTGTCAGGTATGGTCCGAAAGCTCGTACTTCCAAATAAACCTTTTGGATTATAACCTGATGTTGTGTGATTTTTAACTTTGTCCACCCCAGTCCAACACTGGCACCTCCACATCATACTTCGAAGTTAGAAAGACTAAAGCTCCAGAAAGAGAAGACTTTTAAGTGTGAGAAAGATAAACATCTTACAAGGCTGTTGAAGGCATTTGTTTAAATGATACATGTGAAGTAGTAAGGGGTCTGTGTTAGCAGTTTGTATAAGGGTCTCATGAACAGGTACATTAACTAAAGCAAACAGCATTGAGTCAATACAAAGCTTTTCAGAAAGTGTTAAGACCAACTGTGGCAACTGAAGAAGGAACTTTAAAATGGAAAAAGGATGACATTTTCTGTGAGGTTTGAGTGTTATAAGAAGCTGTTGATGGGAAAGTGGTTGGCTGAATTTTTATTTCTGGTATTTGTAATAAGGCCATTTTAAATAGTTCTTATATGGTATAATTTCTTTCTTCTTTTTGTGCATAACAATGTTTAATGTTCATTTGTTAAAAGTACTCTAGTGAATATATTCTGTCTGACCAAGTTGGCAAACAAATTTCAAAAGTAAAATTAATGCTTGTCAAGCTAGATTTCACTCTGGAATCTAACTTGATCAGTATTACCATCAACTGGGATGATAACAGCAGCACTTCCAATCTTTCAGGGTGTTGTGATTATAACAAGGGAACCATGTTCAATCAGGGAGCACAGGCTAACCGATATAAACAGAGATGTTAGAGGTTCAGTTCACTCTGGGCTCTGAGGAAGTTGGAAGAGTGTCAAGGATTCTCCATGTGTAAATAACGGGTGTCTTGGTGACAGAATACCTGCATCTGTGGAGTTATTTCACAGGGTATCCTAGCAGCCAATTTATTGTTCATGTCACCCAGATTCACATAGATAAATCTACCTTCCATCTTAGGAGGAGACAGGGATGTGGGAGGAGTTGGAAAGGTACTGATACCAATTGGTACTTAGATTGGACTTAGTGTCCTTCACAATTTGGATTGAGCTAACACTAAATTGTCAATAACATTGAGAGAGCCCATAGTGATAGTTGATGTTAAAAATGGAAAGAGGTCTGCTGTAGCAGTTTTATTCAGTCAGGCTTCATCGTTGACCATCACTACTCATCTGCACCCCATACATTATGTTGGAAAGGGTTAAAGAGTCAAATCCATGTAATCTGATGCAACAGCTTGTGCTTGTATCTGCAACTATTTTTATGAAGGTAAATCATGGGGCATCCAAATTTCCTGCAAAGGACAGACAGAGCACTTATTAACATATTTAAATATGGCTAATCCAGTGTTCCCTGTTTGAAATGAATTCATGTTCATGTATTTCTCACATTTGAGAAAGTTCAGATAGTGAAATTGAGCTGGATGTATCTGGCTCCCCACTGTTAGCAGCTCTTTCAGTATTTCTTACAGGTCAGGAACTTCTGGCTTTAAGAGTTAGATTAGATTAGATTAGATTACATTACAGTGTGGAAACAGGCCCTTCGGCCCAACAAGTCCACACCGATTCACCGAAGCGCAACCCACCCATACCCCTACATTTACCTCTTACCCTAACACTACGGGCAATTTAGCATGGCCAATTCACCTGACCTGCACATCTTTGGACTGTGGGAGGAAACCGGAGCACCCAGAGGAAACCCGTGCAGACACGGGGAGAACATGCAAACTCCACACAGTCAGTCGCCTGAGGCGGGAATTGAACCCGGGTCTCAGGCGCTGTGAGGCAGCAGTGCTAACCACTGTGCCACCGTGCCGCCCACTAACAGTTCTTTCACAGGCCTCACAAACTAAAGCCGATTGCTAACTGGAGAATCTCACAGATTCACTATCCATGTTAAAGAAATTCCTACTCATTTCTGCCTTCACCAGGCAATTGTTTCTCCACGATCAGACCCATTATTCCTTGATTCACACAGGAAGAAACAACTTCTCTGCATCTACTCTGTTAAGATCCCCAAGAAGTTTATACATTTCAATAAGCCTTTATCTTATTCTTCTAAACTCCAATGGCTACAAACTCAACCTACTTAACTTTTCATAATTAAATTCCTCTGGTGAACTTTCTCCAGACTGCCTCAAATGTCAATATAACCTTCCATAGATAGGATGCCAAAAGTGATTCACAGTATTCCAGGCTCTTTCATTTGAACTTTATTTTATTTCTTCTTTATTCTTTTCTCAATTAATTCAATCTTATTTTCCTACTCCTTCTGTATCCAATTCTACATGAGTTCACTCTCCTCTAATCTTTCTCTGTTTATTTTTCAATCGTTAAATCTCACTGAGTTAAGACTTTTGTTTCTGCCATTCTCTAAGTATTCAGTTGTCTCGTTACCCTCACTTAAACTGTAACTTTATGAGAGTTTGAATTGAAGAATGAGGAAAACGTCTCAATTGCCAGGTTTAAAGATGATTTGGTCCATAATGGTCAATACACTACACATGGAAGCATTTGAAAATTGTAGTGCATTCTCTTTTAAATGTAAAAATTCAAGAGGTCAAATATTTCAATTCCAGGATAGACATTTATCAGACTTAATTTCTACATTCAGTAATCAGATCCTTAAATGTTGGCAAATTATTATGTGGATTTCACTCCAGCATCTACATGTCATTCTTGGATCACTGAATTAGGTAGCTAGTTTCATTAAATACCCAAGAATACGTTGATCACATCATCTTCTTTTGAGAGTTTCACTTCAAAGTGAAATTCTTGTTAAAGTTTAATTTTTAACCAGCACCTTTCATGCAAGTTTGGTTTTTCACTCTTCACTCTGACGATAGGCAATTTTGTCCATTACGTTTTAGAGGATCTCCACTAATCCTAAATTTCAGTGGAAAAAAAGCCTCCAAAAATCTCTGAGAATTTGCAAGTGTAAAGAACAGTGAGTATCACTTTATCTGGTGAATTCCAATTGCCAGCTATTACTATTAAAAGTAAAACCAAAGTATTGAGATAATATTTGCACTTTCCCAATTATAACATTTCCACCTGGGAAGCTCAAACTTGAAATAAGAGAAATTCAATTTCTGCCTTGACCTTTCCTTTTGACAAGTATTAGAGACATTTTATTGTCAGAATGTAATAAGATATCACCTACCTCAGCTTGGGTGGGCATGTTGCCACCAGTTGGTGGTATGCTGGGCTTGGAGGCATTACTGGAATCTATATAGTGATTGTTTTGTTCCGACCCCAGAGTTCTGCCTTCTATCAGTGAGGAAATGGAAGGTGAGGATGACGAGGAGGAGGAGGGGGAAAATTGGGAAGCGGTAGTCTCAATCGGTGTACTAATTAATTGCTCAACACTTTTGCTGCAAGATACGGGCTGCAACTTAGACTTTATTTCATTATTGCTTTCAGTAAGAGAATGCTCTGACTGTGACCTCCTCGGACTGGACCGATTTAAACAAGAGATTCTTTCTGCTGCTGTATCGGGTAATTTTACAGGATTCTGTAAAAGTGATGGAACATGTTTCTCTGGGGCTGTGCTTTCTGGAGCATGATTACAAGAGTGATGGCCAGAAGAGGATTTACCATCAAGCTCATCTCCTATGACATTATCGATTGTCTCTAAATCAATTCGTTGCTGTTGCATCTCTGCTTGTTTCAGGCCACTCTGTCTACCTGTATTTGATGATTGATTTTCTGGTTCTTCAGAATGACAAGAATATAAAGATTTGTCTTGCAAAGAACGAAAAGAAACATTCTCTGTAGGATCACCCTGTTCTGTTAGGAGATGCCTAGATTTTTCTTTAGCATTACTGATGCAGCATTCAGAACTCTGGTTAGGTGTGAATCCAGGACATGGACTGTTTTTGCTTATATTCCTCATTTCAGGTCCGTCATCGTGACCATAGGAGTCCTGTCTATTAAAATCCTCCCTTCTTTCACTATAGTTTCTTAGGTTTCCTCTCAGATTCTCAGTGCTGTTCTTTTGACTCTGTTGCAGGTTTCCCAATGTTGCTGAACCAAATCCTGGGGAGACTGCTGGGCTATCAGGCATCTCTTTCAAAGCAATCTTCTGGGATGCTGCCATAATCACATAAGATGTTGCCTGATAATTCTCTTGTGTCTAAGAGAAAAAAAAGTTTAAATTGTTTGATAGTTTAAAACAAAAATAAAATTAATCTTCCAACATTGAACATATTCCATTGGAGGTAACTAGTTTAGAAAAGATGATTGATCCAGAAAACAACATGACAGATGTAAAAACAGCAGAACTGGATTCAGGAAAGGTGATATGCTAGGCAGTCACAATATTGAATATTGGTAAAATCTTTACATTGTTTAAAACCTAAATCCAGTCTCATCCAGGAAAAATAGTTTGCTGTTTTGTTAATTTGTTCCATTATTTTTTCACTAGAAATGAGACCTAAAGAAATCTTTCTGTAGAGATTAGCAAGTCAACTGCCTAAGAAAACTAACAATTTTTCTTTAATCATATTACTTATACATCAATTCCTGTGGATGTCATTAAGAATCATAGAATCCCAGAATCCCTGCATTGTAGAAGCAGGCTGTTCAGCCCATCGAGTCAACACCAACCCTCTGAAGAGCATCCTACTCGCCTACCCTGCAATTCCCAGCGCTAATCCACCTAACCTGATGTGGAGGTGTTGGTGTTGGACTGAGGTGGACAAAGTTAAAAATCACAACATCTGGTTACAGTCCAACGGGTTTATTTGAAAATATAAGTTTGTACTTTCAAATATACCTGTTGGACTACAACCTGATGTTGTGTGATTTTAAACTTTGTCCACTTAACATGCACATCCCTGGACACAATGGGTAAATTACCATGGCTAATCCACCTAACCTGCACATTTTTAGACTTAAACTTTGTTTTAAAATAGTTTCCTAAAATATGAAATACTAAACTTGAACACACCTGTATAGTAGAGACCCAGACGTTGTTACTTCATTGGTTATGCTTTCAAGGTCTTTTAGGTTTGACTAAATATGAACTTACCTTAAGACTTGTATTTTCTCCAAATACAGTGTTGGCTGGTAAAGAAATAACTGCTTAACACTGTACGTCTAAACAGCAGCTGAACTATTACTCAAAGGGTTAGGGACTTTTAATTTTCTCTGTTGCTACTTAGCTACACAGCAGCGATAGGCTCTCTTCAATTTCCGTTTCCCTTGAGACAATGCCAGGTATTGGTTTACAGTGTTCCATTCCCTTTTATTACATTGTCAGTTACAGTGAAAGCAGCACAGGTCTGTTGATGAGCTTTCCCAGCCTTTAAAGTTTCTGTGGGCAACAGATTTGTAAACAACGTGGCAAGCTTGAACTTGTCGGCTTGATTGAGTGCCTCATGAGCCTACCAACTACTGACTGATACCATTCTATGATTAATCCATTTTATTGAATATTATTTTACACAAGGACCTCATTGCAGTGATGGGGATGAAACTTGTGCTCACTCCCTAATCAAATGTTAAGTTTATATTCTATTTAACAAATTCCACTTGATTGTCATGCATCACAAACCTCATATTTGTAATTAAGCTCAGAATATAGTTTTATTACGTCAGGGAATGAGGCATTGCTGGCTAAGATAGAATTTGTTGTCTGCCCATGAAAAGGTAGTCGAGAGCTGGTGCCTTAAATGGCTGAAGACCTTCAGATGAAGGGGCATTCACATTGCGCTTACAAAAGGAGTCCCAAAATTTTGACTCAGTGACAGTAAGTCAGGATGGTATATGATTTGAAGGGAATATATAGATAGTGGTGTTCGCACACAGAGAATTTAAGATATTGACATACAATCACCGATTTTTAAGCAGAGGTGATCCCCATGTTCCTCTTTGAAATAGATATCCATTAGTTTTAACCTCCAGTCCTTTTCCTCATAAATAAACAGTTTTTACCCCTCAACTAATTACATAATTTCCTTTTTAAAGTAAATTTGCTTCCAAGTAATCCTTCATTTTGCAAGGAAAAAATGTCTCATATTGCCTCCAATTGCATTCCTAATTACCTTATACAAATGTTCTTTGATTACAACACTTCTGACACTGAAATCGATTTCTATTTCTGTGGGTGTTGCTCAACAAACACATTTTGTCAAAAGGTTTTGTCTTGCAAACATCCGGGAAAGAATACCAAAACATGAGGAAAACCAATATTTATTTATTTTCCCCCCCTTCGCCCCCAGACTACCACCTAACTTTATTCCCCCGCACCCATGTTATGTGTGTGCAGGTGTGAGACACAGTGAGAGACACAAGGGGCACAAATCTTTATTCAGTTTCCACCACCAAGAAGAAAAGAAACACCCGAGTGGCCAGTGACAAGCAGTGCTTTTCACATCAAAGGGCAATGCAGTGTGATCAAACAGTGAAGGGAAGGGCAGGGATTAAATCAAAATAGAGTTGGAGGGGAAAATAATGCATTCCGCTTCCTGCTGCGCCCACTTCTCCCTGAACAGCTCAAGAAAGCCAATATTTGTTCTGCATGGTTGGAAATTAGACTCTGATTGGTACAGGCATTGCCAAACAGGATGCATATATTAGTGGTGATTGACTGTTAATTTCATACTTTGTTTACTGTTAAACATGATAGGATGACACTGATTGATTAGTGAGAAATGAACCTGCAAATAGATGTAAACTAATTTATTAAGTTGAAACAGGAATAGTGCATGTACATGTTCTATCTGCAAAGAGCACTGCCTCACATATTAATATATGTAGCTTCTTGTATCTCCAAGTGCACCACAATGCAAGACCAACTGACAATACTAAATTGCTTGTCAGCATAAAGCTTTTCATGTTTAGCATTATCCAACTAATATCCAATTGCAAATCATATTTATCTTGGAACAGTGTTGCAAGTTATACAAACACAGGTTGGATGCATATGGTATTTTGCTTGTTGTGAACAGCCAAATAGACATATTGTTTGATACAATCTGCCAGTCTTTGGAGCATACTACCTACAAACCTGGTAGCAAACCAGCGATGAAAATCAGATATCGCATAAATCATTTGTGTGATCAGCAAAATGTCTTTTAGGTTTAATAGCAGCATCCTCTTAATGGTGAGCATCACTCATATTGCTAACCCATAGTAGCAGCATGAAACAGTTAGCTTTAATGTTGCTCAAACTTAATATACCTTTCCCTTCCCTGGTAATCTGCTCACCCCTTCAATAATTAAATACTGAGCAAGAAGATGCATTTCAAACATGCTCTGTACTTCAGCGAAATCAAGGCTAATATGTTTGTGTTTTGAATTTCACATTACCAATGACCAACATCCCCTGACAATTTTTGATTTCCTTACCTAAGAATCTGTTTCCTTCAACCTTGAAAATTTTTAATAACCTCCCGTCCAGCACGTGCTGAGGAAGAATTATAGAATTGCATAATTCTGACAGAGAAAAAACATTCTCTTCATCTCTGCCCTAAATAAGCAATCCTGAATTTTCTAAATATGGCCTACTGCTTCTGGATTTATTGATAGAAGGAAATATGCTTTTCAAGTCCACTATGTCAAGACTGTTCACAATTTTATATATTTCAATCAAGTCACACCTCACTCTTTTAAACTTCGGTGAAAACAAACCCAATCAGTCCAACTTTCTCTCAACAACCCAGTCATTCCAGATTTTAATCTGATAAACCTTTTTGAACCATCTCCAATGTATTTACATCCTTTCTTAAATAAGATCAAAACTGTACCCTGTATTCAAGATATTCTTCACCAATACCCTATTTCACTGACTTTTATGTTTGATTCCCCTAGTAATCAAGAATAGCATTCCATAAGCCTTCATTACTTACACAAACCCATGTACTTGGGTTTTATGAAAACTGAGAAAACTGTGGATGCTATGAATCAGAAACAAAAATAGAAATTGCTGGAAAAGCTCAGCAGATCTGGCAGCATCTGTGGAGAAAAATCAGAGTTAACGTTTCAGGTCAAGTGACTTTTCCTCATACCCTTTTGAAGGATCTGAGGAAGAGTCACTCAACCTGAAATGTTAACTCTGATTTCTCTCCACAGATGCTGCTAGACCTGCTGGTGCTGTTCCAGCAATTTCTATTTTTGTTTCTTACCTTTAATGACTCAGACTAAAATCCCTGGATGCCTCGAAATCTCAGAATCTACAGTCAATGTTAGTTTAAGTAATAACCTGTTTTGTTTATTCTTCATGTCTAAGTCAACAATTTCACTTTTCCCACATTCTACTCCATCTTGCCCACTTACTCAACGAAGGCCACAGGTTAGATTCCTGCAGGATTCAGTCTATCTCACTCACTTATCCCGTTTATATTACTTTGCAGGAAAATAGTGAGGACTGCAGATGCTGGAGATAAGAGTTGAGAGTGTGGTACTGGAAAAGCAGTCAGGTCTTCATCCTGATGAAGGGCTTATGCCTGAAACGTCAATTCTCCTGCTCCTTGGATGCTGCCTGACCTGCTGTGCTTTTGCAGCACCACACTCTTGACTATATTGTTCTGCTCTCCAGTCATTAGGGTGGCACAGTGGTTAGCACTGCTGCCTCACAGCGCCAGAGACCCGGGTTCAATTCCTGCCTCAGGTAACTCTGTGTGGAGTTTGCACATTCTCCCCGTGTCTGCGTGGGTTTCCTCCAGGTGCTCCAGTTTCCTCCCACAATCCAAAAAAAATGTGCAGGTTAGGTGAATTGGCATGCTAAATTGCCCGCAGTGTTAGGTGAAGGGGTAAATGTAGGGGCATGGGGCTGGGTGGGTTGCGCTTCGGCAGGTCGGTGTGGACTTGTTGGGCTGAAGGGACTGTTTCCACACTAAGTAATCTAATCCTCACCACTTGCCTTTCCAGTAATTTTGTGTCATCCACAAAGTTGGCTATGTACGTTTTACTTTCCACATCCAAGTCAGTAATATATATTGTAAATTATGCCCCCTGCATTGGTTCTTGTGACATTCCACTCGTTGCAGGGTTTGATTCCTGAAAATGCCTCCTTTATTCCAATTCTTTGTCTTCTACTAATTAGCCAATCCTCTAATCATGTTGATATACTAAATCCAACATCATAGGCTCTTATCAAGTACCTTATCAAACACCTTCTGAAAATTCAAAATATATTCCATCCACTTCTTCCTCTTTATCTATCCTGTTTGCTCTCTGGAACCAGCTGAGATGCATTTGGTAGATTTACTGCCATCAATTCTTCTTCTTGGTATTAATTTGAGCTGACATCAAATGCGGAAGGATGTCCACATGAGGTCTTCAGCAAACGTTAGGCTCAGTCTTAATTAACCAGAAATATTTCTACAAGCTATTTAATATTATGTGAGATATATAATTATTTTGTCAGACATTGGCCTCAAATTAAGTAGGCATATAGTACTATTCCTGAGACTTTTAGGTACACATGAGACTACACTCAATCATGGGTTATCTGCTCCCAGCAACAGTTGTTCATATTGGAAGGCAGTTCCATTGGGATGTCACTGAGTCAGTCTTGGCAGACAAAATGTTTTGTCCAAATGTAGAAAATGAATCAATTCAATTTCTCCAACAAATCACACTTAACATCAGTTCAGATAAATGGATGGTTTAGAGTATCTAAGATAGAGTTAAATTTCCTTTTTTACTAGTTGCAGCACCCATGGGTTTCTTGAATGATGCAAATATAAACTTTTTGCAAGATAGCACATTCTTTGTGCGTGTAGAGGAATGCTTTAACCCTGCTACATTCATTATAAATTAACATACTGGCACAATTCAATTAAAAAAAATTAATCTAATCATGAGGACAATAAAATACTTCAGAAAACAATGAGCACATAGACAAAATTTTAAAAAGCCTATCTGTTGTGGCATTGTACACAAGAATGAAGTACACTGGAATATTTTATTTTGATTCCAAAATGAGCTGTTAAAACAACACAGCAGAAACTGACAGTATAATGAAACTTTAGCTGAAATGAAATAAAGAAATTAAATTACAACTTGCTGCTTTGATTTGGAGAATAAACAAAAAATACAAAATAAAAAATATAACACTGACAAAAAGGAATTCATAATTCTCCTTGTGACAAAGTTTATGGAAATGAAATATTTAATAATATTATGAACATAAATGTCAAAATCTAAGAAGACAAATTAAGCCAGATTTTAAGTAGCACATTTGCTTTTACAGCCACAGAAATGTGCCTTTTCAACCATGTTGAGTAGAGATTATGATTTCCATTAACAGCAAAATTGTGAAATGAATAACACAGAAGTGAAGAACTACATTTTTATTAAATATTTCATGAAATTAATCAATACAAGCTTAAAATAAAATATTTGTACATTGAAATCAGCATCTCAAATAAACATTTAAGATCAATGTAACTATTTTAACTAATAATTACATTTTCCTCTTTAAAAATTAATCTCCCCCATTTTCACTTAGGTTTATTTCAGAATAGGTAATTTAAATGAATATTTTGTTTTGAGTAATCCCTATTCTATTCATTCCTTTAAAGCGTTTTGAAAAAAGCATGCTAATTCACACCTCTCAACACTGCATCATTCATATGTATTCATAGTTACCATATTCATTGGATAATCCTGACTGTAGGTTCACTTGAATTATGAGACTCAGTTGCACAGTACCTTATCATGCATGTAGAGTACTGACTCTGGTATTGTTGGATAATTTTATAGTAGCTTAAGCAATTCCAGAAGGAAATTCAATGAAATATTCTTAAATCAAACTTGTACTCCTGAGAAGTAGCATCAGTTGGATTAATTCATTTCTAATTTGTTGTGAAGTCATAAGGCTAAATGTAAATCTTTAACTATATAATGAACTGTACTCTCCCAAGATCCAACTTCCAGCAAGCAGGATTCTTTAAATCTAAAGTGATGCTAGGGTTCTGGCATGAGAATGCTGTTGATGAAATTTGAAGCTTCTGACCACTCACTAGAAGTTTGAAAAACAATGAGAAAAAAATGCATCTTACTGTTTGACTGGATTTGTAATTGCACCGTGAAGCACAGAGAGGTGAAAAGGACACATACCTTTTTGGCACCTGACAAGATATATCAAAGGATTTTTCCCATCAAACCTATACTAATTTTATAGGTAACACATACACTATTACTTTATGACTGCAGGAAGTAAAGTTACTTTGTTCTCATAGGTTTTGCTGTTTGTGGCAATTCCAGATTCAATTGGAATTCTAAAACGGCCGCTCAGTCAGTGTCAGCCTAACAGCTATTTAATATTTTTATTCAGACACAATTTTACCTGTGCAATTGATTGCCAACATGAAGCTTTTCAGCAGTGTGCAGTTATATATAAAAGTAAAGGTAAAATTGTCATTATTCCAGAAGTCCACGGGGCTACTCTCACATAGAAAGAGACAATCAGTGATGAGTTTAACCTGAGGGTCACCTTAGGTGAGGTGGAGAAAGTGAAACCTTCACAATGACATCAGCTGATGTGAGAATTTAACCCATGCTGTTGCTGTCACCCTTCAACACAAACCAGCTAAATGAGCTATCTGATTCCCTGCAGTTAGAGGTAAAGTTTTGAAGCAGGTAAGTATTTCAGATTTTGTATATTTACTGTTTTATTCACTTTGTGGGGAGCATTTTTAGAAGTATGATATTTCATCACAAATCAATTATTATTGTATCTTCTGCCATAATTGATCAAAAGTCCTATAATCCAAAATAAATTAAATCTGTACCACATAATTATAACTTAATGTTCTTGAGTCTTTGTTAGATTTCAGGTTCACTGTTGAGATTAAAGAATTCTAATTTGCTGGCATTATATGACCTGCAAATATAGTTTGTTGAACTGTTTATAACAGTAAAAGACTGAATCCTGAAAAAAAAGGTAATTAACTCTTTGCATAGACTTTGATGACTTTTCCCATTGCTTTTAATTAAAGTTTGGAGAAAATAAGGTGAAACCAAATGTGCAATTTTCTAAAACCCATCAGATTGTTGTTAACATGTTTTTAAAGTCACTCAAGTACTTAGAAGTCATTAACTTGGATTATCTGGTTCAGAGTCCCTCAAACCTTTGTGTTTCTGAACATCACCTATACCCCCAATTCAACTCCAACCCTGAATTAAGACATTCCACCTGTAAGAAATTATTATTTTTCAATCTAAAAAATTAAAAATATATATTACTTTTTGTTTTATTTACAACCTGTTATCCTCCAGTCTTTCCCTTTTTGGGATTGCAATTCTGTCTTCTTCATTTGCTGACTAACCAGAAAAATCTCATGTAATCATCCTTCCAATGTGCAAGTTCTTTGCACCTAAATAAGCATTTTTCAAAAATGTATATACTGTATAAATATGACAGATCACAATTTTAATTTCCAATTGCAGGGCAGACAGTTAATCTACTGTATTGCTCCCACTCTTACAAATTCACTTATGGAATTATAAAGTCATATAGTACATTTCAAAATCTGCAACAATGACTGAATCTATTGAGTTGCACAGCAATTATGACAAGGTCTGTCTTGACCAGGGTTAAATCACAGTTGCACATAGAAATTCCATGCACACTTAAAATAAATTGTGGTATTTTGTGGAATAGCTTTAATCATCCAGCACAAGCTTAGCCTTTGCTAATTTCTGCTTCTGAAACATCATAAGTAACCATTTTACAAACATGGCCATGATGTTTTAAGTTCCATATCCACACATGCCCCACAATCAATCGCTCTGTCTGTGTATCCAACACCAACTGCCTCTGCTCTCTTCCCTTATGCTCTCTCTTTACACTTCAGCCAAATCTGTGCAACTACAGAGAAACTGCCAGCTTTGATACATAATCATTGGACATTCCTTCATAGAAAATGCATCCCAGCCATTTGTCCCAACTTGGATTTTGATTGGCATGATTTTGATATTTGTAAGATGTACAGGATTTTCTTTGAAACCTACATACCATAGAAATCTAGTTGAGAACCCCCAATTGAGTAAATTGTTTCAATTCTGCTCAAAAGTAAATGCTTAATTTGTATTAAGAAAGACTAACTTGAAATAATTATATATGTGCCAATTAACAAGATTTTTATCGACGTTTTGAAAGAAAATTAATTTGTTCCAAATCACATTACTTTTTAATAGTCTCAGAAGTAACTGTGGTAGCATGTTCCTGCCTTTAAATTAATCCTGTAGATAATTTCAAGATATACTTTAATTTTACAGTCAGCATCTATACTATTCTTTTGTCTTGCTCATTCTATCTTTCTATCTAGTTTTTAAAAATTCATTTGTGGGAAGTGGGTATTGCTGAGTATCTCCATATTCTTACTTCCAAACTGGCCTTTTATTGAACTGGCATTTAATGCTATCCTTATTCCTTATCCTTTTCAGCAAGGGTGCTTTAGCAAATCAAGAAAATAATCTACTGCTGCAATTTAATCCAATTATAATCAATAGCTTCTGGAAAGAATCAGGCACCAAAACAGTCAGTGAAGTAGAGTCACAGTTTGTATGTGCAAAATTGCAAATCCTGAATGTTAAAGAATAGACAGTACATTTGGTAACTCCATAATGAGTTTCTTTGAATTTGCTTCACCACATTTGATTTTCCATTGCAATTCCTATTTCAATAACTTATTTTTTGTGTGTTCTGAAATATGTACTTATATTATTGTGTTGTGATCATACTGAAAAAGGCACTTTCAATTAAAGCTGTATGCCCAGACACCACAAGGCATACTTTTAATAAGGAAATAATGCTGGTAATTCATTTTTTAAATGTAGAATTCTCAAGCATTTCAAGCACTACACTGTATCTTTTTATCCAGTTATGTTGCTTCTATCAGCATTCTCCAGTGCCTAGAAAGAAAAGAAAAACAGTGAATTACATAGTGAATGTGTTTTGGACTCAGATATAATTGCACACCTTTGGAACACATAGTACTTGAACTCGGATTTCTAGGCTCAGGGTGAGGGACATTACCTCTGCGCCACAAGAGGATCCCAAGCTGACTGATAAATGTAGATATTCATCATTATGTTGAGTCCTCAATCAAGCCATTAAATTATCTATATTAGAGTTTTATCAGCACAATATGAAGCATGCATGCTTCCCTAATCCAGATTGTTTTGTTGCAGAGGGTCAAGTCAATTTCTCCAGCACTTACAAATACACAGAGTTATGATGAATGTTTAACCACCTAAAACCAACAGCATATGCTTAAAGGTGAGGTTTCACCATCTCTGGCAAGGTACTAACATGCAGAGTTGACTCAAGCACAGTGGAAGAATTATGGCCTGAGTTTTGCCCCTCAGAGTTCAATTAATAATACAGACAGACCAGTTAATTAATACTCCTTTGGAACATTACAAAATTCCCAGCATAGCTACTCACTATCGAAATTGTCAGACTGTTTACTGTATTAACATGAGTGGGATGTAATGTTCTTACAGAGATTATGTGCTCTCTCTACAACCCAAAACAGATGTGTAGGAAACCCCAAATACAGAAGCATTACTTTACTCAGCGAGTCGTGAGTTCATGGAATGCCCTGCCAGTAGCAGTGGTGGACTCTCCCTCATTATGGGCATTTAAGCGGGCATTGGATAGGCATATGGAGGATAGTGGGCTAGTGTAGGTTAGGTGGGCTTGGATCGGCGCAACATCGAGGGCCGAAGGGCCTGTACTGCGCTGTATTGTTCTATGTTCTATGTTCTATATGTTCCCTTAAGAGTTATCTGGGTTACATTTTCTAGCATTGTCACCTTCAGCATTAAATACTCTTTCTTCCTCTAGGGCACAGACATTTTGGTCGATAATAAAATGCATACTATAACAGATACATCCACCCACCAGAAAGCACAAAGCAAAACATAGAAATAAAATTAGGAAGTCAGGAATAAAGACCCAAAAATATTAAATGACCACCAAATTGCTATCACAGATCACAAAACAGAGTAGAAGCTAATCATTTCACAATCCATCTTACTGAGTTAAAAAATCTGGGTTACTTTGTAAATAGCGATTGCTGGTATTGTTACAAAAATTCAGAACAGTGGCCCATTCATCTTTCAATTTATCTCCAGTTGATGCAGCTAACCACACATCACTTTGCCACCTTCTTCCACTATGACTTGAATGTGGCTCTTCATTAGCAACAATTTGTACTATCACCAATACATTGGTAGACATCCTGAATAGCATTTAATTCCATATACTTTCAAGATAACATCCGTGTGGACAATATATTATGTGTGATATTTTTGCCCTCATTATGTCACATTTGATTTCACAGGGAATGGGAACATTGGATTTTGGGCCAGGTGGAAGCTATTTGATCCTTTGAGCTTGCTCTCCTATTCAACAACATCATGACTCATCTGTATGTGGTCTGCAGCAAGCAAATTGGTGAGGATGAGGTCAAGTATTCTTTCCCTCTTGTTAGCTCCGTCATCGCCTATTGCAGACCCACACTTGCAACTATGCCCTTGAGAACATTGCAATCCAGTCAGTACTGGTGCTAATGTGTCACATCTTGATAACTAACATTGACATTCCCCACCCAGAATACATTCTGCACCCTTGCCATTGTGAATGCTTCGTCCAAGTGGTGGAGCAATGATTCATCAGCTGGGGAGGGTGAGGTGTGGTAACCAACAGGTTCTCTTGCCTATGTTTGATTTGATGCCATAAGATTTCATGGTATCTGCAGTCAATATTGAGGATTCCCATGGTAATCCCTTCCCAACAGTAGACGATGTGCTATCACCTTTGGTGGGTCTGTCCTGCTGATGACGCAGCACATGGCTAGGGACAGTGTTGGTGGTGTCAGGGACATAGTCATATTCACAGAATAATACCTTACAGACAATGTCAGGCTGTGCTTGACCTGTCTGTGCTATAGCTGGCCTAAATTTGACGCGAGCTCTCAGATGTTAGTGAGAAGGACTTTGCAGGATCGACAGAACTGAGTTTGCGATTGCCAATTCTGGTGCCATTCTGGTGTCAGAATTTAGGCCTGATTGCATTCCTTTTTTCAGATTTCTTAGCAGTTTGGTATAATTGAGTATGCTCAGTGTTTTCAGAGGGGAGTTAAGAGTTGACCACATTGTTTTGGGCCTGATGTCATATGTTGGTCAGACCAAGGAAGGCTTGCAAGGGCATAATAGAACCAGATGGATCAAGGCATATCTTTTCATGATGCTTTCCCACAGAGACAAGTACAGCATAAAAGGAAAAGCTCTTTTTGAAGTACTTTCTAAAGGTTGCTACCTGTAGGGAGTTCGATAGTATGCCCCACCAAGAAATAGGTGATGATTTACACCAACTATCCCATTCCTGCCAGTCTTTCAGTTGTAACAACAGTGAAATTTGCTAATTTGTCACTATTGTAAATATAAAATCTGAGCCTATGCTTACTATAGGAATAGGTTTGAACACATATATGGGTTTGAACAAATTACTTTATGAGGAATTAGTCACTACATCTTGACATTCTCATAGCTTCAGGCGTAAAGCACCATTTAAATTTGTGTTTATCCAAAACATCATCAACAGATATGAACATGAATGATAGGAAGGTCAATAGGCTGGCAATTTACTTGTTACAGTGTAAGTTTTTTTTCTGGAACTGGGTGCAAAAATAGACATTGTCCATTTATTACACCACATAGTATTTACTTTGTAAACAACTCTATACATTAAAGGTAATGACTTTCATTCTGTTATATTGCAAACTCAATATAGGAAGAACTTGATTCAACAAGTGCTCCTTTTCTAAATTCCAAAAGCAAACCTGTTTGAGGTGTAAAGTTCATACATTGCTGGAGTGAAAGGAAGTAGAAAACAAAAAAAAGACACCCAAACACATACTGATAAATTAAAAACAAATCAACAATATGGACCAACAATTCAGTACATATAAAATAAACAAAAATCACAGAATTCCAGGATACAAGATTCCTCACTTTCTTGGAGATAATGTTGGAGGAGAAAGTGAGGTCTGCAGATGCTGGAGATCAAAGTTGAAACTTTATTGCTGGAACAGCACAGCAGGTCAGGCAGCATCCAGGGAACAGGAGATTCGACGTTTCGGGCACAGGCCCTTCTTCAGGAATGAGCAGAGAGTGTTCAGCAGGAGAAGATAAAAGGTAGGGAGGAGGGACTTGGAGGAGGGGCGTTGGAAATGTGATAGGTGGAAAGAGGTCAAGGTGAGGGTGATAGGTCGGAGTAGGATGGAGGCGGAGAGGTCAAGAAGAAGACTGCAGGCCAGGAAGGCGGTGCCGGGCTGGAAGGATAGTAAGTTTGCAGATGACACTAAAATAGGAGGGTTCCAATGAGGAACATTACCAGAAATTGCAGCAGTACCTTGATCGGCAGCAGAAGTGGGCTGAGAAATAACATGTGGAGTTTAACATAAGTAAGGGTCACGTCTTGCATTTTGGAAAGCCAAATCCAGGTAGGAGTTTAATAATGAATGAGAGGGTCTTAAGGAGTGTAGTGTAACAAAGGAAATTAGAGATCAGGTGCATGGTTGTCTAAAATTTGAGTCACAGATACACAGGACAGTGAAGAAGGTTGTTGGCACACTGGCCTGCATCAGGGCATTGAGGTTAGAAGGTGGGACGTTATGTTGCAGTTGTGCAGGATGTTGGTAAGGTTGCAGTTGGAGTATTGTGTTCAGTTTTGTTCGAGGAGAAAGTGAGGTCTGCAGACGCTGGAGATCAAAGCTGAAACTTTATTGCTGGAACAGCACAGCAGGTCAGGCAGCATC
>NC_057721.1:25425236-25492519 GCF_004010195.1 Chiloscyllium plagiosum
GACCCAACCTCTACTCCCGGCACCTTCCCTTGCGCCCGCAGGAGGTGCAACACTTGCGCCCATACCTCCCCCCTCACTTCTCTCCAAGGCCCCAAAGGAAACTTCCATATCCGCCACAGATTCACCTGCACCTCCACCCACATCATCTACTGCATCCGCTGCAGCCGGTGTGGCCTCCTCTATATTGGGGAGACAGGCCGCCTACTTGCGGAGCGATTCAGAGAGCACCTCTGGGCCACCCGGACGAACCAACCCCACCAACCTGTGGCACAGCATTTCAACTCCCCCTCCCACTCCACCGAGGATATGCAGGTCATTGGACTCATCCACCGCCAAACCACAACAACGCGACGGTCGGAGGAGGAGCGTCTTATCTTCCGACTGGGAGCCCTCCAACCACAGGGGATGAACTTGGACTTCACCAGTTTCTTCATTCCCCCCTCCCCCCACCTTGTCTCCGCCGGGTCCCTCCCGCCCGGCACCGCCTTCCTGTCCTGCAGTCTTCTTCTTGTCCTCTCCGCCTCCATCCTACTCCGACCTATCACCCTCACCTTGACCTCTTTCCACCTATCACATTTCCAACTCCCCTCCTCCAAGTCCCTCCTCCCTACCTTTTATCTTCTCCTGCTGAACACTCTCTGCTCATTCCTGAAGAAGGGCCTGTGCCCGAAACGTCGAATCTCCTGTTCCCTGGATGCTGCCTGACCTGCTGTGCTGTTCCAGCAATAAAGTTTCAACTGGAGATAATGTTGGTCAATGGATTAAAAACTGTGCTCTGGTGATGAAGTCGAGTGTCAGGGATTGGAGTTTCAGGTCAATGGTTGTATTGAGTGTGGGGCCGGGTGCCGGGTGTCAATACGTTGGGGACACAGTTTAATAGTTACTGAACAATTACAGTAGGTTTTTAAATTTTCTCACGTTTCTTGGGGGTGATTATTAAGTTTAAATGGATTGAAACTTTGAATTCTCCAACTTTTAAGAGCTTTGTCAGAAGGTTCCAGACACAGGGGAATTGTCCACTGGATGTTTCAGTTTCCAAGGTAATTTCCTGGAGTCAGCTGCATCAGGATGGTCCCACTGCGAAATGCTGAATATTTGACCATGTCAATGTCTTTGTGTGTTTTACCACAATCTTGCTCAGTATTCACCATAACCATTATAAAATTAATTCTTACCACTGCCATCATTTTCTGTATTTTCCCAGCCTCGTGATTTTTCAACAGCTAGCTTCCACTTAGCAAAACGTTGGTTACTTTCTGAAGATTTAAAAATTATGCTCATTAGGTAATCTAAATATTATTTTTAAATGATTATTTGTAGACCTTAGATCATAGGACAAGCCAAATAGAGAACAGCCAGAGAATTTCTAGAAACATGACACTCATGCACGGATTCCATCAACAAGCACATAAAACTAGACCCAATATACCGGCCAGTACAAAGAACAACTGGAAGTAGTAGGAACTGAACCAAATACATTCCAGAAGACATAATACATCAGCATTTCACAGGAGGCTCTAAAGCACTGACGATGTTACCTAGACAGAGAACAAAACATCTGCAAATCAACTTCCCAGTTTGGCGAACATACTCAAAACTATGATAGACACTTTTATTAGTATTCCCAAAACAATTATGGAATGAAGTGATCATTTTTTGACTAGTTGACCTCTATCCAGCTCAGTAAAAATACCTTAAACAAATTGACCTTTTAAGTTCTGGGTGGTAATCAATGATCATCACCTATCAATATGTCCCCCTAGAATTACTGAAAACCACCAAATGAAGACATTGTCATTATGTTGCAACTTTCTGTGGATTTTACTACAAAATTAAACAAAATCAATACCAATCACGTGAATTAATGGGAAATAGTACTTCAAAATAAATTTAACTTTAAATAATTGATATAACAAAAATACATTTACCCATGCATTCCCCTTCAGCACATGTAGCATTATGTAACCAAAAAGTTTCAAACATACATTGTTCTTTACTCATACGGGTAGATTGGGTGTTCTATTAGACAACAGCTTTCACATTCAAGATCATGGGGGTACCATCATTATTAACATGGTACAGAACACAAATCTTTTCTCCAAATTGTTACAACAGACCTGAGGGTGTAGTTTTCCAGTTTCTTTTCCACCAACCGACAAATACCCCATTTTGACCACTTCTGAAAAAAACATCCAGCTCTTTAACATCTTCAAGATATTCACTCAGCTTTCCAGGTATTGAACCTTTTTAGCCATACAGAAAAACTGACCTCTGTCTGAGAGTGACTTGCTTCCTATCCTCAAGAATTTTCTGTCTATATCCTTGCTTTTGTCCTCTAACTCCTCTGTTTGTAGTTCTTTGTGCCTGGCTACATTTACTTCCTGTGAGCTCTGGTTACATGGACCAGCATTTCTTCTTCTTAAAGAAAATCACAATTGATCCCTTCGCAATTGTGAAATTTCTTCAGTGCTTCTCAAAGATGTTACATATTTTCTTGATCATATACTTTGCATTTCCTTGGAAAAAGAGAGCTTTACTCTGATAAGGATTCTCTTATGACTGTGTTTGAAATAGGTTCTTAACATTGAAATAGGTTCTTAACATTATTCCTGATGAAGGGTTTATGCCTGAAACACCAACTCTCCTGCTCCTTGGAAGCTACCTGACCTGCTGTGCTTTTCCAACGTCACCCTTTTCGATTTTTAACATTATTAACAGAGCATACAACATTATGATATTTTACACAGACAATAGATGTGTATCGTATTTACAAAACAAGTTTAATCACAAATATATAAAGTTATTTCAAAATTTAACAAAACTTAATCTGTTTCTCTGACTTTAAGACATCGTTGCTGGCTTTTATTCTTTAAGCTTTTGACAAGGGAACTGCAGTCACATTCGGTAGGAATTAATACCCTTCCTCATCGTGAACTGGTGGTTAAGAAGGTAATTCATTAGAGAGAAGTAAGGATGCTACCTCCTTCCCACACCATCCCAATTTAGTCCATGATGGGAATACCCAAGGTCACTATTCCCACTTTACTGCTAATTAATATCAACTTAAGAGCTTTACTGGTTTTAACCCAGTGGCTGGCAAGAATAACAAATATTCAAATTAAGAAAAATGGTAGATCTTTAGCACCTTAAGTTTGTTCCACCATTAAATAAGGTCATGGCTGATCTGACTGAGGTTGCAACTCTATTTTCCTTTGACTCTATATTTTAATCAGAGTCTGTTTGTTTGCCCTCTCTCATTCAAAGACAATATGTGCTTGACTGAGGGAACAGGCATTCAGATGGGAGCAACCACTGAGAACCAAACCTTGTCCTGTCCCTGCTACTGTACCAATCAGCTCTTCCACCATAGCTCACCCAGAGTGAAACCCGTCTATCTTCATTCATCTTTGGCTTTTGACAATTCATGATCTTATTTCTTAGTTGGCTGTCTCTCCCTAGTGCTACCATTGTTCAATAGAATATCTAGCCTCTAATGGCTGGCAGCTCTTGATAGCTGGCACATGACGTGGCAGGCCTCTCCTAAATGGAGTGACATGGGGCTGCCATAGGATCTCCAGCTGCCAAGTGAGATTGCTCTCCAGCCATTAAATATTTTGGACAATGCCAACATGCACATTTTTTAGTGTGATGGCTGTACCAACAAACTCCGCCAAATAAGTCTTTAGTATTTGATTAGCAGATTGTGCCAGAGTTTTAATTCTTCATATTGTCATTAAAAATCTGCTTTAGATTGTGTATAGACTTGACCCTTGTGATGGAAACAAATGTATTGGATGAACTTTTTTTAATGGTTAATTTTGCAAAGTACAACATCGCTGAATGAAAGAAGCCATTTACTTTCTGGGTGTTGTTGGTTTTGAATTGGAATTCAAGAAAAAATTCCATGTCACACTGCTTTTTACCCTCTGTTACAGCAGTTTCCTTTAAAGGTTCAGAGTAAATTGTCTTCAGGAATTTCACTTTTTGAAGCAGGCCGTGAAATACTTATACAGTCACACAGATGTACAGCACAGAAACAAACCCTTTGGTCCAACTCATTATGCCTACCAGATATCCCAACCTAATATAGTCTTATTTGCCAGCACTTGGCCCATTTCCCTCTAAACCTTTCCCATTCATACAGCCATCTAGATGCCTTTTAAATGTTGCAATTGTACCAGCCTCCACCACTTTCTCTGGCAGCTCATTCCATACACATACCACCTTTTGAATGAAAAAGTTGCCCCTTTTATATCTTTCCCCTCTCACCTAAAACCTATGTCCTCTAGTTCTGGACTCCTCGACCCCAGGGAAAGAACTTTGTCTATTTACCCTATCCATGTGCCTCATGATTTTATAAACCTCTATAAGGTCACCCTCAGCTTCCAATGCTCCAGGGAAAACAGCCCCAGCTTATTCAGCCTCTCCCTATAGCTCAAATCCTCCAACCCTGGCAACACCCTTGTAAATCTATTCTGACGCTTTCAAGTTTCACAACATCTTTCCGATGGGAAGGAAACCAGAATTGATGCAATATTCTAAAAGTGGTCTAACAAATGTCCTGTACAGCTGCAACATGACGTCCCAACTCCTGTACTCAATACTCTGAACAATAAAGGAAAGTCTACCAAACGCCTTCTTCACTATCTTATTTACCTGTGACTCTACTTTCAAGGAACTATGAATCTGCACTCCATGGTCTCTTTGTTCAGCAACACACCCTAGGATGTTACCATTAAGTGTATAGGTCCTACTCTGATTTGCTTTTCCAAAATGCAGCAGCTCACATTTATCTAAATTAAACTCTATCTGCCACTCCTCAGCGCATTGGCCCATCTGATCAAGATTGCATTGGAATCTGAGGTAACGTTCTTTGCTGTCCAATTTTGGTGTCATCTGCAAACTTACTAATTATATGTCCTACGTTCACATCCAAATCTTTTATATAAATGATGAAAAGTAGTGGACCCAGCACCGATCCTGTGGCACTCCAGTCTGAAAATTAACCCTCTATCACCCTTTGTTTTCTATCTTCGAGCCAGTTCTGTATCAAAATAGTTAGTTTTCCTTGTATTCCATGAAATCTAACCTTGGTAACTAGTTTCCCACAGGCAACTTTGTTGAATGCCTTACTGAAGTCCATATAGATCATGTCCACTGCTCTGCCCTCATAAGTCCTTTGTTACTTCTTCAAAAAGCTCAATCAAGTTTGTGAGACATGATTTCCCATGCATAAAACCATGCTGACTATCTCTAATCAGTCCTTGCCTTTTTCCAAATATGTGTAAATCCTGTCCGTAAGGATCCTCTCCAACAACTTGCCCACTACCGACATCAGGCTCACTGGTCTACAGTTCTCTGACTTGTCCTTACCATCTTTTTTAAATAGAGGTATCACATTAGCCAACCTCCAGGCTTTCAGCATCTCACCTGTGTCTATCAATGATACAAATATCTCAGCAACGGGCCCAGCAATAGCTTCCCTAGTTTCCCCACAGAGTACTTGATTTGATTTTGAACTTTTGATCTCCATCTTCTTCCAAAAATGCATTTTTAATGTTTCAGACTTGAAAAATCCAAATATCTCAGTTGTTCTTCACAACAATTGAATTTACCTCAACTTGTATAAATTCAGGATCATTCTTAACTTTGAAATCTTCTTCATGATTAAACTTTTTAGGTTTCTTTATCAAGAGACACATTTAATATGATTGCCTTTTATGCAAGCAATTCATTTTTCTGTCAAGTAAAATCTGTTTTAACTACTTTAAAAACTCCATTAAGAAAAAGGTTTTGACACTTCTTTTTATCTGATTCACAATTTTATCAATTTATTATTTAGCCTAATTCCTTTCTAGGAATTTCATTTTGAAGTTTTCATATTTAGCTCCACAGCCCCTTCTTTGCAGCTGTACAGTATCAGCACTGAACACAGTTGTTCCACTCTCCCTCAAAGCATGTTTTTCCTTGTTTTTCATCATTAATGTTTACTGCCGGTATTGCTAACTTTTCATTCCCTTGTTCACACCTTTTCTTTGAATTTTTAATTTAGTCTTCTTTCCTTCATTTCTAACTACCATGAGGTTTTCCTGTTTAATTTTATGCTCCAATATCATTTTTTAAATTAAATGACTGAGTTTCTGACTGTGGATACACTACATCTTTAATTAAAACATCAAGTAGTATGCTTATGAAAAAAAAACAAAAATTGGTTAATCAGGTTAGCTAGTTTTTCCAGTAACTTTTCAGTTTCACCACCCTTCACAAGCTTTCCTGAAACTACTGGAGAGAGAACAGCAAAGTGGTAATGTCAGTAATCCAATAACCAGTCAAATAGTGGTAATATCAAGTAATCCAGAGGCTCAAGCTAATCTCTGGGGTCAGGGTTTCAAATCCCACAATGGCAAATGGTTCAATTTAAATTCAATTAACAATTATGCAGTTTTAAAGTTAGACTAACAAGGGTTACCAATGCCAGCTATTCCTGACTGTTGTAAAAATCTATTTGGTGGACCATTGTTGCTATTTCTTGTCTTTACCTGGTCTTCCAAACCACTTAAGGTTAGCAGTGTGAATTGGAACAATGCACTATACCTCACTGAGAAGACAATCATTACCTAAATTTGCCTGTTCTTTCACCTGGGAGGCAGAAATGAGAAACAAACACAGGACTCCTTGCTGAATATGGGCTTGAGAGGTCTGAAGGAGCATGGGGTCAAATGCTCTGTACCACTGACCTCAACCAACTAATAAGGACCCCAACTGGGAAATCCTTACCTCCATACTCTTTCTTTCAGGGAAAAAGGATTGCTTTATCCACTCTCATGGTGCTCCTTACACCTGTCCATAACCCTTGAACAGATTGGCACAAAGAAGCCAAGATGAGACTATGTGGCTGAGTAGGTCCTGGTATTTTTCGATGTAGGGTGGGAGATTCTACTGCAAACTTCATCAATTCAGGTATGATATTCAGAATTTTCATACTTATGATATCGGCACAGGCCAGGAAGCTGATGTTAGTCAGGGTGAAAAGTTTATAGAATTCTACTTATCTACAATTTAGAGTTAATATTGCAAGAAACAAAAACTTTTCTTTCTCTTTTTACTTGGCTTAATCTTTTAGTTAAGTATAAATTAACTTCAGATATGGCAAATAAGCTCAAGTCCAGTGTATTGCTTTTGTGAAAGGTTTTATGCGCTCTTGGCAGTCTGGATGACCATATTTGCAGGAAATACCATCAGTTTGAACAGCTTTAGTGCTGAGCATCAGAATTTGAATGTCAAGGGTAGGCACAGTGATGCATTGAAGAGGCTGGGAGTCAAATGGATAGCACGTTTAAGATGGGGACACTCTATTGTTTAAGGAAGTGAAATCAGAGAAAGAATGGGTGATCACCAGATAAAAAGAAAGGAGGCAAGGTAAAGTTCCAGAGTCCATCTCCCTCAATAATACATTTGTTGGAAAATGGTCATGGTTTCTCTGAGGACTGAAGCGAGAGGCAAGGTACACAAGTCAAAGGTGGGGAGAAACAGAGAAACAGCAATAATAGTAGAGGTGACTCAGTGTAAGGGGTATAATGTAGCTATTTGTTGCATTCTTGGAGCTAGGGTCAAGGATGTCACTGAAAGCTGCATGGCATTCTAAAGGGGGATGGCAACCAGTCAGAGATCATGGTAAACCTTCGTACAATGACGTAAAGAAAAAAACAGGGATGGTGATCTGCAACAAGAATTCACTGAGTTAGCTAGTATAGGAATAGGCAGATAGACCAGTGAGAGTTATACAAAAATAAAGTAGCGAGAACAAGTTCCCACAAAAGCAAAGGGTGGGAACCAACAGATCCAGTGAACCCTGATTATTGAGGAATAAACATGAATGGATAATTAAAAAAAAGGCAGCTTATGGCAGACACAAAGAACTAAAAAAAGAATGTGGGCTTGAGATGCATAAAAAGTGCAAGCAGGAGACCTACTTAAAAAAGAAATTAGGAGAGTGAAGAACAGGTACACAAAAAAAAACACTAATGGGTAAAATAAAGTAAAATACAGAAGGTCATTTATAAATATATTTAGTGCAAGAGAATAATCAAGGAAAGAATAGGACCATTAAGGTCTAAACTGGCAAGTTGTATATGAAGCCAGAAGATGGTTTGAATGAGTACTTTGCATCAGTATTTATAATCAAGAACAATGGTGCAGGTATAGAAATCAGGGAGGTGGACTGTGAAAAATTTCAAAAAATTAGCATTGAAAGGGAAAAGATATTAGCTGTTTTAGCAGACTTAAAACTGGAGAAACTTCCAGGCCCTGATGAAATGTATCCCAGGCTATTGCGGTAAGCAAGGAAGGAGATTTCAGGGGACCTAATGTTAATTTTCAAATCTTCTATGACCATAAGAAAAGTGCCAGATAACTGGAAGAGAGATGAAGTGACACCATTATTCAAGGATAGTCATAAGAGAACTGCAGGCCAGTGAGTCTAACATCAATGGCAGGGAAAGTTTTAGAAAAATGTTTTTGAGAGACAGAATTAATATCCACTTGGAAATTGTTTCTTGGACTTTAAGATTTTATAAAAATTTAGGTGTTGGTGGAATACTATTTTAATTTTACTTTACCATGGTACTAAACTCTTAAATATTATTTGTCTTCTTTCATTGTTCAAGTAAATGCATCCTGCACAAGTCAGTAAGAATAAGTCTGAGAAACTGACCATCAGGTATTATATATTCTAAAAAGGTCTTTATTATTAACAGTTTCTTGTTTTTTCTTTTGGTATGCCAGCTAAGGAATACAATGGCCCAAATATTTCAATGGATAGATAGACATGGGAGCAGTGCAAAATTAATTGCCTGTTGGGACCTTTTGGAATTCCAGTAGCAGGAGACTCCATGGGTAATGCCCAGAAAATTAAGATTCTGCTTAGCAATTTCCCTGTATCTATAATGCTGCAAAGAAAACCATTTGAAATGGGAGAATTCAGAGGGTTTTGATTCCATTAAGTTACTAGTTACCAGGAAGATAATAAAATAGCAAGTCTAACTCTTGGGTAAACATCAAGTTGAATCCCCAATTTACCACACTTCCCCAAACTACACCTTGCCCATCCTCTTACATCTCCCAGGCCCCAGCAGCATCCAACCTCATCCCACACCAATGAAACACCAACCCCCTGGAGCTGACCACCAATCCACAACATCAACCTCAACTCCTTCCCACCACTTCAGAACAACAGAGACCCACTCACTTACTGATACTGTCATCTCACCTTTGGCCAGTTTGAAAACCTGCTGTTCACCTCAACATGCCCTAACCACTTCTCCCCACCTGGTACCAATTCGCACCCCAGCTGCCAAGAAAACCTTAAAGCACAACTATCCACACACCTGAAATAGAGTCATAGAGATGTACAGCATGGAAACAGACCCTTCAGTCCAACCCATCCACGCCAACCAGATATCACAACCTGTCAGCACCCGGCCCATATTCCTCCAAACCCTTCCTATTCATATACCCTTCCTATTCATTTACCCATCCAAATGCCTTTTAAATGTCGCAATTGAACCAGTCTCCACCACTTCCTCTGGCTGCTCATTCCATTCACGTACCATCCTCTGTGTGAAAAAGTTGCCCCTTCAGTCTGTTTTATATCTTTCCCCTCTCACCCTAAACCTATGCCCTCTAGTTCTGGACACCCCAACCCCAGGGGAAAGACTGTGTCTATTTATCCTATCTACGCCCCTCATAATTTTGTAAACTTCTATAAGATCACTCCTCAACCTCCGATGCTCCAGGGAAAACAGCCCCAGCCTGTTCAGCCTCTTCGAGGAGAAAGTGAGGTCTGCAGATGCTGGAGATCAGTGCTGAAAATGTGTTGCTGGAACAGCGCAGCAGGTCAGGCAGCATCCAGGGAACAGGAGAATCGACGTTTCGGGCATAAGCCCTTCTGCCTGACCTGCTGCGCTGTTCCAGCAACACATTTTCTGTTCAGCCTCTCCCTATAGCTCAAATCCTCCAACCCTGGCAACATCCTTGTAAATCTTTTCTGAATCGTTTCAAGTTTCACAACATCTTTCCGATAGGAAGGAGACTAGAATTGCACACAATATTCCACTAGTGGCCTAACCAATGTCCTGTACAGCTGCAACATGTCCTCCCAACTCCTGTACTCAATACTCTGACCAAGAAAATAAAGCATACCAAACACCTTCTTCACTATCCTATCTACCTGCAACTCCTCTTTCAAGGAGCTATGACCCTGCACTCCAAGGTCTCTTTGTTCAGCAACACTCCCTAGGACTTAACATTAAGTGTATAAGTCCTGCTAAGATTTGCTTTCCCAAAATGCAGCACCTCACATTTATCGGAATTAAACTCCATCTGCCACTTCTCAGCCCATTTGCCCATCTGGTCCGGATCCTGTTGTAATCTGAGGTAACCCTCTTCGCTGTCCACTACACCTCCAATTTTGGTGTTATCTGAAAACTTACTAACTGTACCTCTTATGCACGCATCCAAATCATTTATGTTAATGACAAAAAGTAGATTGCCCAGCACCAATTCTTGTGGCACTCCACTGGTCACACGCCTCCAGTTTGAAGAACAACCCTCCACCACCACTCTCTGTCTTCTACCTTTGAGCCAGTTCTGTATCCAAATGGCTAGTTCTCCCTGTATTCCATGAGATCTAACCTTGCTAACCAGTCTCCCATAGGGAACCTTGTCGAACGCTTTACTGAAGTCCATATAGATCACATCCACTGCTCTGCCCTCATCAATCCTTTATGCGTTTCAAGATATCCAGCACTTCCTCCTATGTAATATGGACATTTTGCAAGGTGTCACCATCTATTTCCCTACAGTCCATATCTTCCATATCCTTTTCCACAATAAATACTGACGCAAAATACTCGTTTACTATCTACCCCATTTTCTGCAGCTCCACGCAAAGGCCGCCTTGCTGATCTTTGAGGGGCCCTATTCTCTCCCTAGTTACGCTTTTGTCCTTAATGTATTTGTAAAAGCCCTTTGGATTCTCCTTAATTCTGTTTGCCAAAGCTATCTCCTGTCCCCTTTTTGGCCTCCTGATTTCCCTCTTAAATATACTCCTACTGCCTTTATACTCTTCTAAGGATTCACTCGATATATCCTGTCTATACCTTATATATGCTTCCTTCTTTTTCTTAACCAAACCCTCAATTTCTTTAGTCATCCAGCATTCCCTATACCTACCAACCTTCCCTTTCACCCTAACAGAAATATACTTTCTCTGGATTCTCATTCCTGAAGGCTTCCCATTTTCCAGCTGACCCTTTACCTGCGAACATCTGTGCCCAATCAGCTTTTGAATGTTCTTGCCTAATACCATCAAAATTAGCCTCTCTCCAATTTAGAGCTTCAACTTTTAGATCTGGTCTATCCTTTTCCATCACTATTTTAAATCTAATGGAATTATGGTCGCTGGCCCCAAAGTGCTCCCCCACTGACACCTTAGTCACCTGCTCTTCCTTATTTCCCAAGAGTAGGTCAAGTTTTGCACCTTCTCTAGTCAGAACATCCAAATACTGAATCAGAAAATTTTCTTGTACACACTTAATAAATTCCTCTCCATCTAACCCCTTAACACTATGGCAGTCCCAGTTGATGTTTGAAAAGTTAAAATCCCCTACCATAACCACCCGACTATTCTTACAGATAGCTGTGATCTCCTTACAAGTTTGTTTCTCAATTTCACTCTGAGTATTAGGGGGTCTATAATACAATCCCAATAAGGTGATCATCCCTTTCTTATTTCTCAGTTCCACCCAATAACTTCCCTGGATATATTTCCAGGAATATCCTCCCTCAGCACAGCTGTAATACTATCCCTTATCAAAAACGCCACTCTCCCTCCTCTCTTGCCTCCCTTTCTATCCTTCCTGTCGCATTTGTATCCTGGAGCATTAAGCTGCCAGTCCTGCCCATCCCTGAACCATGTTCCCGTAATTGCTATGATATCCCAGTCCCATATTCCTAACCATGCTCTGAGTTCATCTGCCTTCCCTGTTAGGCCCCTTGCATTGAAATAAATGCAGTTTATTAGTCCTACCCTGTCCCTGCCTGCCCTGACTGTTTGACTCTCTTCTGTTCTCAACTGTACTAGTATCAGATTGATCTCTTTCGTCACTGTCTCCCCATTCCCCCCATCTTACTAGTCTAAATCGTCCCAAGCAGCTCTAGGAAATCTCTCTGCCAGTTGGTCTCCTTCCAATTAAGGTGCAATCTGTCCTTGTTGTACAGGTCACTTCTACTCCAAAAGAGATTCCAATGATCCAAAAATGTGAACCTTCTCCCATACACCAGTTCATCAGCCACGCATTCATCTGTTCTATCCTCCTATTCCTGCCCTCACTAGCTCGTAGCACTGGGAGTATTCCAGACATTACTACTCTTGAGGACCTCCTTTTTAAATTCCTGCCTAACTCTCTGAAATCAGCCTTCAGAATCTCAACCTTTTCCTTTCCTATATCGTTTGTTCCAATGTGGACAATGACTTCTTCTGGTCCCTCTCCCCCTTGAGAACATTCTGCACCCCTCTGAGACATCCTTGATCCTGGCACCAGGGAAGCAACACACCATTCTGATTTTTCGCTGCTGGCCACAGAAACGTCTGTGTGTACCTTGGACCAGAGAATCCCCTAGAACTCAATTGATGACTTGGAATCTGACGTATCCCTCATTGCATTAGAGCCTGTCTCAATACCGAAAATTTGGCTGTTCGTGCTACGTTCCCCTAAGAATCCATCGCCCCCTACATTTTCCAAAACAGCATACTTATTTGAAATGGGTATAGCCACAGAACACACCTGCACTAGGCATCTACCTCTCATACCTTCCCTGGAGTTAACCCATCTATGTGACTGTATCTGAGACTTTCCCCCCTTCCTATAACTGCCATCCATCACATACTGTTGCTGCTGCATTTTCCTCATTGCTTCTAACTGTCTCTCCAACCGATCCATTCGATCTGTTAAGATTCGCAACCTACTATTTATTGCAAGTATACCCCGCAGAAACCCTTAAACTTTCTTTTAACTCCCACATCTGACAAGAAACACATATCACTCCACTAAAGGCCATTTTTGTTCCTTCACAATCTGAACATAACACCGTCTTATTCCTCTACTAAACACTGCCCCAGGTTAGATTAATAGTTACGGCTTATATTTTAAGTTTAATCAAGAGACATATCTCAAAAAACATATAATCAAGAAAAAACCCACTCTATTCACTATTGGAGAGTTTCTGTAGGCCACTTAAAACAATTAACTTATCTGATTCTGTGCTGTGAACTCACCCAAATAGTTCCTCCAAGATTAGTTGTGAATTTCACTGTTTGTTAATTTTCACAGACGCACTCTGATGTCCAGCGATACATGAATTCAAACAGTAAAGGCAGTAACTGTGCAGGTTCACTCTGGTGTCAGTTTCTTTCTCTCTCTCTCTTTCTCTCTCTCTCTCTCGCTCTCCTGCACTGACCTCACCATCTGCTTCCTTTCTCTGTTCTTCTCCCTTTTAAAACTGCTGTTGTTTTGATTTTTTTTTCTGAAGTTCCAAGACAATGCAACAGCATGTAAAACAGTAATTGCTGCTCCTGGAATTTGAGGAAAACACCTCCAACACCTAAGATCCTCAAAAAAAGGAGCAGCTGTTACAGACAGAAATTTTTCCCATCCTCCATCTTGGAAATCCCAAATCTTGCACCAATCTAAAGTCCCATTGGTCCTGACACCTAACTTCTCACATCTAGTCTGAAACCCCATGACTCAAAAAGCCTCCAGCCGCGCAGATGGCCTGGATACTACCTTCACTCATCTGTCCTGACAAGCTTTACCCCCAACCTTTGATATGCCCCCAACCCCCACCTCTGCCAGCCCTGACACATACCCACCCAAACTATCCTAAACACCCCATCCCTTATCTGCCACCATTACCCACCCTACTCTCACACTACTGCCACCCTAGCCCCACACTTAGCTTTACCCTTTCACAGCGGCTATCAAAGTTTCTGGATCTACTATTAGACATTAAAATCCGAGGACAGGGTACAGCAAACTTTTTATTAACCAACATCTATGGGACCAGGAGAGTGCTGACTGATCAAACATTGTGGTTGATCAAAAGATCCACATATTACCTAATAGAAATATAATGCAGGAGTATACACATCACTGTTATACTTTATTTACAGCATAAATCACTTAAATAATAATGCAACTTTGTCTTAAGTAAAACTTGGACCAGAAGACATAGGAGCAGAAATTAGACCATTCAATCATGGCTGATAAGTTTCTCAACCCCATTCTCCTGCTTTCTCTCCATAACCCTTGATCCCTTTGATACTCAAGACCTATCTATCTCATCTTAAATATACTCAATGACCTGGCTTCCACTGTCTTCTGTAGCAATGAATTCCATTGCTTCACCACTCTCTCGCTGAAGAAGTTTCTTCTTATCTCAGTTCTGAAAGGTCTTCCCTTCACACAAAGGTTGTGCCCTCAAGACCGAGTCCCTCCTACCAATGGAAACATCTACTCTGTCCAGGCCATTCAGCATTCTGTATGTTTCAATGAGATTCCCTCTCATCCTTCTAAACTCCGAGTATAGACCCAGAATTCTCAAACGTTCCTTACTGGTTAAAGCTTTTCATCGCTGGGACCATTCTTGTGAACCTCCTCTGAACACACTCTCGGGCAAGTGCATCCTTCCTGAGGTATGGGGCCAAAAACTGCGTATAATACTCCAAATGTGATCTGATAAAAACCTTAAAGAGACTCAGAAGTACATCCCCTGCTTTTATATTCAAGTTATCTCAAAATAAATGCCACCATTGCATTTGCTTTCATAACTACTGACTCAACCTGCAAGTTTACCTTGAGAGAATCCTTAGCTAGAACTTTTAAATCTCTCTGTACTTCAGACTTCTGAATTTTCTCACCATTTAGAAAATAGTCCATGCCTCTATTCTTCCTACCAAAGTGCATGACCACACACTTTCTCACATTGTACTCCATCTGCCACTTCTTTGCCCTCTCTCTTAACCTATCCAAGTCCTTCTGCAGCCTCCCAGCCTCCACAATGCTACTTGACCCTCTACCTATCTTTGTATCATCTGCAAACCTAGCCACAATGCCCTCAGTTCCTTCATCTAAATCATTAATGTATAAAGTGAAATGTTGTGGTCCCAACACTGAGCCTTGCGGAACACCACTTGTCACCGGATGCCATCCTGAGAAGGACCATTCTATTCCCACCCTCTGCTTTCTGCCAGACAGCTAAGCTTTTATCCATGGTAGCACCTTGCCTCTAACATCATGGTCCCTTATCTTACGTAATAGCCTCTTGTGTGGCCCCTTGTCCAAGGCCTTCTTGAAGTCCAGGTATATATTGGCTCTCCTTGGTCTAACCTGCTCATTAGTTCTTCAAAGAATTCTAGCAGATTTGTCAGGCATGACCTCTCCTTGCTGACTTTGTCCTATTTTACCATGCGCTTCCAAGTATTCAGAAATCTCATCCTTTACAATGGATTCCAGGATCTTACCCATGACTGAGGTTAGGCTCATTGGTCTGTAATTTCCTATCTTGTGTCTTACTCCCTTTTTAGGAAGTCTCACATTAGAAATTTTCCAGTCCTCCGGGACCCTCCCTGATTCAAGCGATTCCTGAAAGATCACCACAAATGCATTCAGCTATCTCCCTTAGAACTCTGGTCCAGGTAATTTATCCATCTTCAGGCCATTCTACTTGGTGATGGCCACCAGACGTAACTCTGCCCCCTCACTCTCTTGAATTCTTGGGATATTAGTCATGTCTTCCACTGTGAAGACTGATATGAAGTAATTATTCAGATCCTCAGCCATTTTCCAGTGACCCAATGTCCATTTTTGCCTTTCTTTTGCCCTTTATGTATCTAAAGAAACTCTTACAGTCTTCCTTTATATTACTGGCTAGCTTACCCTCATTTTTAATCTTCTCCTTCTTTATTTCTTTTTTTTTGTTTCTCTGTTGATCTTTGTAATGTTTTGATTTTCGCGCACTACGTGCTTTCTTTTACTTTTATGCTATCCTTGACTTCCCTCATTAGCCATGACTACCTCATTTTCCCTGTACCATGCTTCTTTTTCATTGGGATTTATCTCTGCTGTATCTCCTGAATTACTTCCAGAAACTCCTGCCATTGCTGTTCCACTGTCTTTCCTGCTAGGTTCCTCTCTCTGTCAATTCTACCCAGCTCCTCCTTTATGCCTCTGTAGTTGCTTTATTCAGCTGTAATACCATCTTCTCCCTCTCTAATTGCAGAGTAAATTCAATCATATTAAGATCACGTTCATAAGGGTTCCTTCATGTTAAACTTCCTTATCAAATCTGCCTTACTGCACAACACTAAACCCAGCTTGTAGGCTCCACAAGCTACTCCAAAATGCCATCTCATCGATATTCCACACATTCCTTTTCTTGCAATCCACTTTCCCAGTCCACCAGCATATAGAAATCCCTCATGATTACTGTAACTTTGCCTTTCTTACACATCTTTTCTATCTTCTAGTCCATCTTGCGTTCCAGCTCCTGTATACTGTTTGGAGGCCTGTACATAACTCCAACAATTTTTTTTTTTACCTTTTGCGGTTCCTCAATTCTACCCACACACATTCGACACCACCTGACCTACTTTGTTTCTTTCTATTGATTTAATTGCATTTCTTACTAAGAAGTCAACCCCACCCCTTCTGCCCATCTGCCTTTTTGATAGGATGTATATCCTTGAATATTCAGCTTCCAATCCTGATCTCCTTGCAGCCATGTCTCAGTGATGCCCACTATGTCATACTTGCCAATTTTGATCTGTGCTGCAAGCTCATTTACCAGCAGACAGCCTTCTCACTTGCATCCTTATTTGATTATTCAGACATTGTGAAGGTCATGATACTACAGTAAACTTCTGGTATTTGATGTACATAATCTTTGCCAGTTTATCCAGAGTGCTGGTTCAAAAAGTTGCATACATAGGTTAGACTTCCCCAGACTACCCTGCAATATCAGGGAACTGTGTTGATTTTCACTATGTTTCCTATTTCTGAAGGAGCTGGGATCAAATTTTCAGTTTGAAATGTAGATCTTAATTCTAACATAAAAAAAAGCGTGAACTGGCAATCCAACTGTGACTGTCAATCTTCAGAATATCCAGTCCACTACGTTGCTGGTTATATTTAAGGAACAATGATGGGATTATAACTCTCTCACTTTTTGTTAAATGAAAAACCAAAAAAAATTCAACACATTGAATTTTCTGACAAGTATTTCATAACAAATATTTTCTTACCAGCAGGTTCTATCTGAGGTTCAAATGTCTCCCATGCTACAGCTGAGAGATCATCAGGAGATAGACTCCACACGCCAACACCATCTGCAGCACCGGCTGCCATAGCAGCACCTAAAGCAGTTGTTTCTGCCATAGCTGGTTTTACTGAAACAAACAAAACATCAAATATGTTGCACTTGCTTTCTGTATGCTTAGATTATTACTACATTGTTTGTAAATGTAAGTGCAATCACAAAAGTTATCAGACTTTAGTACTATGTGCAGTATATTTCGCATATAGATATCACAAACACTCCTTGTCCAAACAAAAACAGAACCTGCAGTGGTTTTCAATGTATTTCAGTATGAATTTAGCACTGTTGGAGTCATGGACCCTCTATCACCACATTCATATGAAAAAGAAGATATCTGCTTGAAAAGAGGCAAATTATGTTAACTTTGCAACCCTTAAAAGGGAAACACCACAATATGCCAAGTTCTAACTATTAAGTATGAATTCTGTTTTCAAAATGGGTTAAACCATGTCAATTCCCATACATCCATTAACCCTGTGCTCAATCACTTCGTGGTTCCAGTCAAACATATACCCATCTTCTGATCAGCAGCCAATCAGGAGATCACTTTCCACTGTCACCCATTGAAAATTCTCATTCTCCTCCTTGAAACAGTGACAAAGCTTACCTTTTACCCACTCCATTTCAATGATCACCTTCCATACACATTCCCCAACAATACATATTACTTCCTTCACATCAAACAATGCTCTTATGCCCTCACCCCACTTGAAAATGCTGCCCCTTCCTGACAATGCTTCCACTAGTCCCCCCACGACGGTGAATCCCCTTCACGCCCTTGACAATGCTGCCCCTTTAACCTCTAAATAATGCTTCTCCTTCTTCCTGACAGTGTAGCCCCTTCCCCTCCAGGTGATTGAGATTTATCAGGGCTGGGAAGACTGCTGAGCGCTATATTGGAGAATAGGAAGGGTGGTGCTGTGTCAATAGGTGACTAAAAACTGTCAGGTTGAAGCTCTGGGTAGGTAGGCAAGTTCTTTCCTCAAATGATTCACTTTTAGAAAGGACAAAAGCGCTGTGATTTTATGCTTCTGGAGGAATATTATTCAGTACTTGAAATCAGATTTTTTTTAAGGTTTGGAATTGTGCACCCTTACCTACTGGTATACAAAGAATATCTGATTGGAGTTGCATCATTATTTTGTTAGTAGTCATTCCTCCATCCACCTGGAGACTGGTCTGATTGATTCCAGATTCTTTATTCATGGCCTCAAGAAGCTAAAAGAAGCACACACAATGACTAAGCAGTCACAAAAAGTAGTAATAAAAGCACAATTAAGTTAATATTTGTTTTTGTTGTCCTTTCAATGTACTCTTTGTTAACCTCATGCAATAAAAAATGTTATGAAATAAATGAAACTTCAACAGTATTAGTGTGCACATTATACATAATCTAAGATAAACTTGATTGGAAATGGTAATTTTTAAGATTAAATGGTCGCTCCCAATATTGAGTTTACAACAGAATGCAGTTTAGACAGCTAAGTGCTAATTTCACCATCCTCACTTCATTCAAGTATGGCTTCCATTGTTAACATGGAATGACTCCAATTACCTTGTAGTGTTTAAAATTTTAACACCATTTTAAGAACTGGTTTCATTACAAATGCCAGCAAAGTATGGAACTAATGCACAGGAGCTAAAACAGAGTGAGATTAAAAACTCAAAACATAGTAGCACTGGATCCAAACATGGGTAAAATACATATGGGGAGCAAATTGTAAAATATTTGGGATTAGATGGAATCCAGAGTGACAATAATTTTCAGAAACTTGGCTTCATTTCTTTGGGAGTTGGAGGTAAACTTTCCCTTTTTTTTCCAACTAAAAAGACCCAGTTATTTTTTGGAGTTCTGCCAGGATATTGTAGACTGAGGTGTCTTCAATCCAATTGAGATCAATTACAAATACTTTTACGTGGTGAACCATAGACACTTGCTGTCATTATACCCCTGCACACTCTCTTTGTTTCTTACAGACTTGACCTGTGTCAGAAAGTGATAGTGATACTTCTTTAAGAAAATGCTTTGCAAGCTGATTCTGTTATGATTTCCTATGGACTCTCCACTCTATTAAAGTCCATTAATATAAATTACACAGACTATGGATTCATGAATAAAGGCCAAATAGCTATTCTTTAAATTCTCAACTTCATTCTATCTCAAAACTAAATAGACAGCTTAAAACAGAACTTTACAAAACTCGACGTTCCTATGTTTTTCTGGGTTTGGATACTTCAGATTAACATTTGTCACCATCAGCACTGATGCTTTGGTCTTGGACTATAGGTGTGAATTCATTGCATTTTCTCTCCAATAAAATTACCTGCTTTCTCTCTTTACTCATTACTGCCTAAACTACCCGCTCATCTGGCAAAAGAATTCTGAACAGGATATACAATCCCTTCGTTCAATTTTCCCCTAAATGATAGTCCCAAAACATAAGTCTCACAAAAGGCTTTTCTCATCAGTGATGGAAGGACTCATCAGCAGAGCTATAAAACAGCAGTTAGCAAAAACCCCTCAATTACATTTAATGATTCTGACCAGGACAATTTTGTAAAATAAAGTTAAACTTCAATCCAGAGTACCCATTAGCTTACCTCACGGGTTTGAAAGGCAACAGCTTCTAGTGCAGCAAATGCAATATGATTTCTATTTGTATACTGGGTAATGCCACATATTATTCTACAGAAAAGAAAAAATAAGCTAAAGTAAATATGCAGATACTATTCGCATGGCATAAAACGTATCAATATTCTATTATTTAGAAGAAATTATTATTCAATAGATTTATTTATCAACATCTACCATTAATTATTAAGGAGTCTGTTCCCTATGTAAATCAACATACTTTGAGGTGGTGAACAATTTTCACCTCAATACCTAATCACTTTGTGTATTTACTAGATAGCTGCAATTGGGGTACAACAAACTATTTTAGCAACAGAACTAACTACTTGAAATTCTATGATGTATTTCAAAGCTGAAAATCTGTCTGTAATATTGGATAACAAGCAGGAGGAGAAGAGGATACCTGAGAATTTGTGCAAAGTTAGAAGATTAACGTGGTTAGCTAGGGCATACTGGGGATTAGTTTACCAAGTTTCAAGATTTTAATATTTTTACATTTTAATATTCTTACTGTTGAACAATTAGATTTTTTGACAGCATATGATTTAGCTAGTCACTTTACTATTAGTAATAGCATTACTGTACAACTCCAGTATAGTCAATTTGCTTATTCAAAAAAGAGATTTAAGAAATCACTGTTGATATTACATATTTTTATATTTAAAATAGTGAAATAAGTAGCTATTGTCTTTGGCTAACAAAATAAAAGTTATTAAACAGTGATTACAGATTTAAATCAGAATCAACAAAGCATGTAAATCTGATTTAAAATTATAGATTAGACATTTTTAAAAAGTGAGCACTTAATAGAGTATGCCAAAATAACATTCAAAATCATGTACAACTACAGGATCAGAATGTGAAATGTTGCGTACAATTGCACAACAGTATAGGTTCTACAGTACTGAGTACTGACCACAGAAACAGCCAGTGCTTTTCAGAGATCATGACATTGCATTTGCTATTATGTTAAGACTGCTACTGCATACTGAAACCAAATGAATTTACAATGTTTTATGACATTGGTGAAAAAATAAGTTCTTACCCTCTTGCAGTAGTATCCCAATATGGTGCGTATAACCCTGAGAATGCTGGCACAAAATAGCAACCATGGGAGGAACCCACAGAAGCAGCAAGTTTCTCTGTAAGAAATTGGATAAAATGTAGCAATAGTTCACGTTAAATAAAAGCAAAGATACAATTTTCAAATGAAAAATTGAAACAATTTGCTCAAGGTGAGGTTTAAAAATTACTGCCTGTTAAAAGTAATGCTTTGTGATCCTACAGTCCTGTGTATTTTCACACCTTTTATTTAGTGTAATAATATCCATACGAAAAATATGCTTCTCTCAAAAATTAGAATCAGCATTAAGCAGAGGCAAGCAATGTGTTCACAAAATTTTCAGTTGGCAGTCTTCCATTTCATAAGACAAAGGTTTGTGTTTAGAGGTCAACTCTGAAAAAAAAACATTGCTTGTTGTAGGTCAGGAGCCCCACTCCAGAAATTTGGATTTGAAATTGCATGAGCTGTAAACACTTGGCACTGATTTGTGTGCTCCTGCATATAACACAAAACCTCCAGAATGGTTTATTTAACTTATTAATTAAATTATTAAATTATCTATCAAAGAGAGAATAAATCACAAGATAATGATGGTAGTAAAGGAGGCAGCATATTAGTTATGGGTGACTTTAGTTTTCAAGTAGATTGGGAAAATCAAATAGGCAAAGATATCCATGTGGAAGAATTCATAGAGTGTCTTCAGGATAGTTCCTAGAACAATGTGTTATTGATCCATACAGGGATCAGGCTATTTTGGCTGTGGTAATGTAGATGGTAATATTCTAATAAACTATTTCAGAGCAAATGATTCCCCAAAAGATCAGTAACCAAAGAATAGAGGATATAGAAATTTAACATTCAGTTTAAGAGGGAGAAATTTGGGTGGGAAACAAGAGTGTTAAATAAGAGTAATTCCATTGATAAAAGCAAATTTGGCTGGATTAGTCTGGGAAAACAAGATTAGCAGAAAAGACAGTTGAGGAACAATTGTAGATACTTGAGAAAAGTATCTACTCAAAGTAAAGATAGATCACAACAGAAAGGAGGAAAGATTCTATAGAAAGGGGATAGACCGATCATAGTTAACCATGGAAGTTAAGGGTAGGATCAAATTGAAAGAAAATAAAAACAACGGACAATGTAGCAAAGATTAGTGGTAAACCAGAAGATGGGCAATGTTTGCAATACTATCAAAAGGTTGCCAAACCATAATAAAGGGGGAGTAAAAAGGGAGAAACTAAACAATGAAAGCTAACTAGCAAGTCATAAAAAATGGACAGATACAGCATCTAAGGGGGAAAAGAGACCAACATGAACAGAAGCCCCTGAGAGAATGAGGCTGGGAATTTGAAATGGGAGTTAAGAAATAATACTTTGTATCAGCTAGCACAATAGAAGATACTGATAACATTCCAAAAATACTAAATAATCAAGGGGCAAAGGAAGGTATGAGAGAAAATAAGTACAATAATTACTTCTGGAGAAAAAAGTGCTAACAAAACTAATGGGGCTAAAGACTGATAAGTCCCTTGGATCTAATGAGATGCATCCAAAGGAAATAACTACAGACAGAGTGAACATATTGGTAGCAATCTTCCAGGAATCCTTAGGTTCTGAAAATATTGTGGGGTAGCATGGTGGCTCAGTGATTAGCACTGCTGCCTCACAGTGCCAGGGTTTGATTCCAGCCTTGGGCGACTGTCTATGTGGAGTTTGCACATTCTCCTCATGTCTGCGTGGGTTTCCTCTGGGTGCTCCTGTTTATTCCCAAAATCCAAAGATGTGCACATTAGGTGAATTGGCATGATAAACTGCCCGTAGTGTTCACAAATATGTAGGTTGGGTGCATCAGTCAGGGGTTAAATATCAGGGAATGGGTCTGTGTGGGTTACTCTTTGAAGGATTGGTGTGGACACTTTGGGCCGAAGAGCCCGTTCCCACACTGTAGGCATTCTAATTCTAATTCTGATTGCAAAACTGATCATTTAACACGTTTACTTAAAAAGGGAAGGAGGCAAAAACAGTATCCGAGAGACCAGATAGCTTAACAACTGTAATTGGGAAAATGCTAGAATCTATTATGGGGGGGGGGTATTGGTAAATCATTTGGGAATGTTGAATGTGATCAAGCACAGTCAGCATGGCTTTTCAGGGAGAATTAATGCCTGACAAATTTATGATAATTCATTGAAGAGATAAGAAAAAGATAAATAAAGGGGAGCAGTGGATGTAATACATTTAGTTTTTCAGAAGATATTTGAGAAGATACCACACATTAGGCGACTTAAGATAAAAGCCCATTCTGTTGGAGATAGTATATTAGCATTGATAAATTGGCTAACTATTAGAAGATAAAAATAAGGGGGCATTTTCAGGCTGGCAACCTGTAATAATGGATTGCCACAGGGATTTGTGCTGGGATCACATATAGGACAACTAAGAACAGGCAATAAATTCTGGACCAGCTAGCCACATCCATGGCCCATGAGTAAATAAAAAATAAAAACTGACTTTGGATGTTGGAAGCGAATGTACTATGATCAAGCTTTTGGATGACATAAAAATAGATGGGAAGACAAGTAGTTCAGGATGACATAAAGAGCCTACGGGGGATACAGCCAAGTTATTTGCTCAGATATTTGTATCATCAATAGTCACAGGTGAGGTGCCAGAAGACTGGAGCCTGGCTAACGTGGTACTATTATTTAAGAAAGGTGGTAAGGACAAGACAGGGAAACTATAGACCGCTGAGCCTGAATTGATAACTGAATTATTAGCTAATAAACCATAAATAGACAATTTATCAGGTATTCTTTTGAAACATACTCAGTTGGGGGAGAAGGAAGCAAGAGGTAAAACAGTAATCTAATAGAGACCTTTATAATTATGGATTTTAGACAATCTGGATGCAGGCAGAATGTTTTCACTTTTAGTGAAGACCATAATTATATAGCATCATTAAAAGATAGTCATCAAGAAATCCAATCGGAAATTCAGAAGAAACATGTTCCCCAAAAGGTGCGAATGCAGAACTCATTATCACAGGAAAGTGGTTAAAGTAAGGTAAAGCTATACAAGGCAGTGAGGGATAAGGATATGGAGGATTATGAGGAAAAACTGGAGACTCAATTACAGCATAAATGTTGGTTTGGACTGGTTGGACAGAACTGCCCTTTTTTGTGCTGTTTATCCCACATAAATACATGGTCCGGAATCTTTCCCATTTCCACACCCCAGCACATAATGGAGTCTTCCTTATGTTTTCCAAACTCACATTTCAGCTTTAATTCTCTTCCTGATCACTTATCTTCTCTGCATCTTTTCATGGGGAATTGCTGGCATGATATTGCTCATATGAATTTCTCTTCACCCCTCACTCATTTTAACCAATCTCTCTTTTAGTTTTCTATAATCTCTATCGACCAATACTCTCCTTTATGTTGCTAAATGTGTCTCACCTTGGACAACTTCTTAACTCAAACTGCTCTCACCAAATAAAACATGTCACTGTGGGAATACTTTGGGTCCTTATATTTGGCTTTTGTGGGATGTGTGGAACTGTCTTTGTTGTATTCATAGGTAAAGACCCTCTCTAAAACAGAGATTAAGATCTTTTCACAAATACTTGGAGTAAATGAAGTGCAGATAAGAGAAACTAAAGCTCCATACAGTATATAAGTGGAGAGTGTATGAATTGATCAGGAATACTTGCCAACTTCCTCTGCTGTGGTAATGATATGAAGGTTGTCTCGAAGCCAGCGAACCAAAGCACCACCTATGGCAACTGATCCCTGAACAAACATGAAAATAAAGCAATTGTCAGTGGAGTAACTATGCATTTATGGGATCTAACCTCACTATTTGAGTGAACGATCTCCTTAAAAATAAAACCACTTGGAAAGATGTGATTTTGTCCATATATCAATTATATTGTACACACAAATTAGAAAGTCATCACTCATCAAATAGAGTAATGAGTGTTACTTTCTGTCTTGGTCAAGATGAAAAAATAAATTAACTTGCTACCTTGCAACAAAGGCCATTCTTGTAAAGCCCATTAATTTCTATTTAGCTATAATGTCTAATACTTAAGCAAACAGTCTCTTCAATGACAACAGGAAACCACTGTGGGTGGTCCATTATCCTCTAAATTATTTGAAAAGGTATTGTTTTTAACACAGCACATTTTTCAGCAGTCATGTCCTGTGCTCAGTCCAAGGTCACAATAAATATAACACTTAACACATTCCAGACAGTCCAATATTTTGCACATTATATAACACATTACACATGATATTTAATAAAGTATTGAATGCAACATGGCAATGAATGCTTGAAATCTGGAAGACAAGAGGCAATAGGCTAATGATTATGGTACAAGAACTTAATGGAGTGGAGTAGAATTGGACCAACAAATTTATGGGCTATTTTATTTGAAAATGCAACAAAGTAAATCGAATTAATAAAAGACTTACATAACAACAAACATAAGACTACCTCTACTGATATATTGACAAACCTTCTGTTCTTGAAATATTTTTACAGTTATAGAGTCATAGAGATGTACAGCATGGAAACAGACCCTTCGGTCCAACCCATCCATGCTGACCACATATCCCAACCCAATCTAGTCCCACCTGCCAGCACCTCACCCATATCCCTCCAAACCCTTCCCATTCTTATACCCATCCAAATGCCTCTTAAATGTTGCAATTGTACCAGCCTCCACCACTTCCTCTGGCAGCTCATTCAATACACGTACCACTCTCTGTGTGAAAACGTTGCCCCGTAGGTCTCTTTTATATCTTTCCCCTCTCACCCTAGACCTATGCCTGCTAGTTCTGGACTCCCGACCCCAGGGAAAAGACTTTGCCTATTTACCCTATCCATGCCCCTCATAATTTTGTAAACCTCTAAAAGGTCACCCCTCAGCCTCCAACGCTCCAGGGAAATCAGCCCCAGCCTGTTCAGCCTTTTCTGAATTCTAACCCCTCATGGATCAACAGTGCTCTGATAGGGTGAATCTCACTGGAGTCAGCCAATTAGGGAATTATATACTGGGTGAGTTACAAAGGCAAGGGTGCCTAAATTGAGGGTCATCAGTAATGGAAGAAAGGCATCCTCAATTCCTTAGTGGACATTGCTGAGTGGGCTTGGGGAGGATGAAAATTGAGGTACTCTTGGATGCTTGCTGAAGATTTAAACATAAGGAAGGATGACAGGTCTTAAAGCTGCTGTTTTGTTGGTATGTTTCTCCAAGCCAACTGTTGTGGCCTGGGTCGCATCATTTGGATTGTGGGAAAAGATCTGCCACCCTGCCAACCCAAGATAAGGCCACGAAAGCTAAATTGGCCAATGGCACCAAAACAACACCTAGAATGCCTCAGGGGGAACCAAGCAGACTGACAAGCCAAACCAGACAGCACTTGCAGCAATTCAAACTCCCACTAATAATGTCGGAACAACACAGCTATCCCAAAGCCCCGAGGACAGTTTCACAACCCAGCAATACCAAGCCACACAAAGAGCAGGTCAGACAGAAAGCACCAGCAAGAGCATTGTTCCAGGACAAGACAATGGAAGCACCTCACCACTTCAGAGGAGACATTAACACCTACTTGTGAAGAGGAAAGGAACCATCAACACTGTCAGGATGTTGCATTGTGTGAAGGAACAGGACATTCATCCGATAACTGTTTTCCAATTAGCATCCTTGTAACTAGATTACTCCATTTCCAGATACATTGTATTTTCCCCATTTCTAATTAGCCTTACTGTACAAGATTATTATGAAAACTGGTCTCATCCTCAGCTCTGAGCAGAGAATCCTCGACTGCCTGTCTGTACTGTTTCAGCTTAGTCAGTTTCTCTTCCGCGATATTGCGTACTAATAAACTGTTTGTCAATTTCACTTCGAACTGTACTTTGTGATCTCTAACTTATTTGGCAAATTTGTCTGACAGTTTGGCGTTAGTCGGCAGGCCCTTTTCTTCCTCTCTCAACAAGGTAAGCGAACCTCACATTTTAAATTTAATCTGATTCATACCTGGCGGCCAGCCCTGCCCAGCGAGTCAGACCAGAGAAAGGCTGGACGACTGCGGAGGGTGGCCACAGTTCTGACCTGCAGCGAATTGGCTTCAACTACTGCAGTTTGGAAATTGAGTAATGACTTGACCTGTGAAGGTAGTCACTTGGCTCTTAAAGTGCTGCCAGGACTTGGCCTGTGGAGGTAGTCTGGTAAGCGAATAAATTAATCACCAAATTTAACTATTTGGCAGCCGGCTGCTGCTGCAATTTGGAAATTGAGTAGTGGCTTGGCCTTTTTCCCCATTCTTATTGTACAAGATTATAATAAAAACTGGTCTCATCCTCAGCTCTGGGAAGAGAATCCTCGACTGCCTGTGCAGACTGTCTGTACTGTTTCAGCTTAGTCAGTTTCTCTTCTGCTATATCTCTGCACTATTGAATGGTTTGTCAATTTCACTTGGAACTGTGCTTTGTGATCTCTAACTTAGTTGACAAACTTCTCCGACATGAACTCATGTGGTTCGATAACAAGACGTGAAATTAAGAACTGCTGTTTCTCAATTCCTGCCAGCCTCCATTCTCAGCAAGGTGCCAGTCTGATGCTGGAAGAATCCTAATAGTGTTTGCATCTTGAACCTAAACATGCCCTTAATTGACCCAAACTGAAGGATTTGGTGATTCCATCAAATATATCACTTTGGGTATTCGTATGCCACAAAGCGTACTAACAGTCACCAGCACCACAGGCAAACCTCAACATCAGTCTTCGAATTTTATGAAAACAGCTATAATCCTAAGATCATCCATTTCTTTATTAGCTCAATAATGTTCATAGAAGAAATTTGAAAGGGCCATATCACATTATATTGACAAAAAGCACCATTACTCTTGATGCACAAAACAGTTACATAATTAGCAAATTAATTTCAATATAACTAATTGTGAAGTGACATATTTTGATTGGAAAAATGACAAATCTCCATGTCCATCTGAAAAAAAACCAAAGTTTTAACTAGAGAGATAAGCAAAGGGATCTGGGGATACAGATAAACAATCATTGGAAATAATGATACAGATTAATGAGCAAACAAAGCTTTGGGCTGTTTAGAACATAAATAAACGATGACATTGATCTGTTGGTCAAATGACCTGTTTCTGTGCTGTAATTTCTATGAATGTTATGTATGTAAAAAGGCAAAACTGGAGTTGCATAACGATAAGCTTAACAAAAAGAAAACTTGCCTCTAGTGCATAGATTGCAGGGTTGTTCTTGCCCAGTTTATATGCTAATGTTGTAAGAAGGCCATGTTTGGATATAATAGGCTGTAAAGAATACACTTGTTAGTTAAATTGTAAAATAATATATGGAATTTGTAAAGAAAATTATACATAGGAATGCATAAGTATATTGTCCCACAAACTGAATACATCAGATTTTAGCCACTGAAGTTATTAACATAGAACACTTAGGTTAACATTTTATTCAATTTCTTGCTCACAATTTTACAAAGGAAACAATGCACTATACTTCTGCCCAAATCTGAGATATTAAACAGGGACAGACTCACCTTCTCGCCTGTATTACTAAGGAGGAAACAACCTGTTCCATATCTGGAACGAAACAGAGGATATACTTGTAACAAATGAAATAAGTAAGTACATTGAACAGTGCCAATACGAAGGAACATGTTGATATCATATCACATAATCATCAACTGTTCTTTATTTCAATGGTAAGAGAACATTCTGCTCTTCTTTGAATTGTTAACAAGACTTCAATTTAACATCTCATTGAAAAGATTGCAACTCTTAACAAGAGAATGCATCCTGGAAATTCTGGTATCTTTTGTGCATGTGATAAAGCCAAATAGCAGTCAGTATTGAAGAAGAATAAGTTTTCTGTAACACAAGTGTTTTTCTACAACATAGTTTGTAAGAAAATGAAAATTGTGAATAGATATTGAGAAACGATGAAAAAGCAGAAATCTAGATAGATTAATGAGAAGGTAAAAGATAATTAACCAATGGGAATGTGTACTGATCATCAGGATTACAGAAGCATTGCACGATACAGACACAGGAAATGCAGGGATAGGTCTTGTTGAAAATATATATATTCCATTATTTTGCAAATCAGCCAGCAAGTTGAAGAAATTAAGATGCACATCTTGAGGTGCGAATCTCTGGAATGAGTTATTGACTTATAGTGCTCGGTTGCTTGCTTTGTGCAAACAGCATCTGGCTCTTCAGGTTAATTTCAAGAACTTGTTGGATTTTGGCAGCACAAGTACCTTTATTAAAAAAGTGATAAATGTTAGCACAATACTAATCATCATCATAGTCCAAAAAAGGAACTATATTAATGTTGAACATCTGGCATTTAATTGATTGCTGTTGAACGTTATTGAAATAGTTTTTTTTACTTTGGCTTTCTGCCTCTCTTTTTCTCCCTTAATCCAAATTTTCTTTCCTTCTTTTTCTTTGTCAACCTATGTAGTTTGACTTGTAATAAGTCGCAAATAACATTTGTGCCACGTAAGTGTCAGGCAATGATCATTTACAACAGAAAGAATGGAATCTAGCTGTTATCCCTTGAATCACCATTACCATCACTGAATCTTCCACATAAATAACATTCTGGCCTAGAATCTGAAATTGACCAGCCAAATAAATACTGTGGTTACTAGAGCAGATCAGATGATGGGAAGTCTGCAGCAAGTAATTCATTCTCTGGCTCTCCACTATCAGTCTATTATCTACAAGACACCTATCAGGATATGATGGAATGCCGTCTAATTGCCTGGACAAGGGTAGCTCCAAAGCCACTCAAGAAGCTCAACACCATCCAGTACCATGATTGGCAACCTCATCACCAACTTAAACATTCATTCCTGACATACAGGGAAGAGGGAGCACTGCATACCACATATTAGATGTACTGCAGCAATTCCCCATGTCTCCTTCGCCTTCACTTTAAAATCTGCAACCAACTAGAAGGACAGTTGGCAAATGAAAGGGAACATTACCACCCATGAATTCTTCTCAAGGCATAGGTCATCCTGACTTGGAAGCAAAGTGCTGCCTGTCACTGCACTGGATTGAAATCCCAGAACTCCTTTCCTAACAGCACCGTGGACATGCTTGCACCAAATGGACTGCCGCAGTTCAAAGTAATCATGTGCCACACTGTCTTAAGGGCAATTAAAAATGGGCAACAAATGCTGATCTCCTTCTCCTTCAATTCTTTCTTAATCATTACATTTATTATTTAGAACATAAAACAGTACAGCACAGGAATGAGCCCTCCGGCCCACAGTGATGTCCTGAACATATGACAAATTAAACTAATCCCTTTTGCCTGCGTGGGTCCATTTCCTTCATTCCTTGCTTATCCAAAAAGTCCCTTAAATGCCTCTATCGTACCTGCCCCCACCACCATCCCTGGCAGCTGTAACATGACATCCTGACTCTTGAACTCAATTTCCTGACCAATAAAGGCAAGCATGCCTATGCCTTCGTTACCAACCTATCTACTTGAGTGGCCACTTTCAAGGAGCTATGGACTTGAACTCCAAGATCCCTCTTGTACAACAATGCTGTTCAGCGTTCTGCCATTAACTGTATACTTTTCCTTAACATTTGATCTTCCAAACTGCAGCACCTCACACTTACCCAGATTAAACTCCATCTGCCATTTCTCCACCCATAACTGCAACTGATTTATACCCTGCTGTATCCTTTCATTACCTACCACACGATCCATAACTCCATCGATCTTTGTATTGTCTATAAGTTTACTAACCCACCCATGTACATTTTCATCTAAATAATTTAAGGTGATACTCTAATAGTCCTCCCACTGTTTACTGAGACCACAGGTGCCCTTTTGCCTTTGCCATTATCTGACTGAAAACCCAGTCACATCACAAAAACTGATGAGCTGAAGAATGCAGAAGATTCGAACTAATAGCATACCAAATAATGGTCTGGCTCAATACAAGCATTTATTGTACATATTCATTTCAATAAAAAGGCAGCTAGAGCAGAGAATACCTCTTCTATGTAAATGTATTCAAAGATTATCCATCACTAACTAGTGTTGAAATGCAAAATATTTCCGTAAAGGTGCAAACTTACGTGTTTTTTGATTGTCCCGGCTGAAAACACATTTGTCCAACTAAAGCAGCATGTTGGTCACCTAAACACTGGTAAAGATAGCATGCAAATGTAAGTGCAATTACAGTCTCTGAATGGTACTAAATTGCAAAAAAAAATGTTTGGAGTGGAGCATAAAATGGTTAACATAAATTAAGGTTTTCTCAACTATGAAATTATGTTACAACTTGATAGTATACAAGGACAACCACCCATAATTTATATAAATTTCCGTGTAATTTCTCTTCATCTATTTCTAAATAGAGTCATAGAGATGTACAGCATGCCGACCAGATATCCCAACCCAATCTAGTCCCACCTGCCAGCACCCAGCCAAAATCCCTCCAAACCCTTCCTATTCATATACCCATCCAAATGCCTCTTAAATGTTGCAATTGTACCAGCCTCCACCACATCCTCTGGCAGCTCATTCCATACAAGTACTGCCTTCTGCGTTAAAAGGTTGCCCCTTAGGTCTCTTTTGTATCTTTCCCCTAATCTTGTCATTCAAGTACATATTCACTTGGAATATTTACCATATTTATCTGCATAAATAGAAATACATGACAAGGAATAGGAGGATAGAAAAGGAATTGGCTAACTAGCCCAATTAGTCTACCCTGCCATTGAATAACATCATGGCCAATCTATGATTCGAGAGTGTGGTGCTGGAAAAACATAAGCAGGAGAATCGACATTTCAGGCATAAGCCCCTCATCGGTATTAACCTTTGAAACCATTCAATGGACTATTCTTCACTGAGCCAAAGGAAACAAGCTGTTTACAATTTTGCACAATTCCTGATAAAGGACTTATGCCCGAAATCTTGATTCTTCTGCTCCTCGGATGCTGCCTTATCTGCTGTGTTTTTCCAGCACCACACTCTCGACTCTGATCTCCAGCATCTGCAGTTCTCACTTTCTCCTCCTCCATGGCCAATCTGTGATCCAGATTCATGTATACACCTTTGCTGTAATATCCTTAGTTAATCAACATCCTTCAGCGTCACATGTAAAATTAACAATTTATCAAACAATAACTAGCGTTTACAGAAGAGTTCTTTACTTCTATCGTTTCCTGTGTGAAAGACCTAACTTCAATATGTGCAATATTCTCCAGTCCTACGCTGACCAATTAGCAGAGGTAATATTACTTTTACTATCTAACTAAATAATTTCAATATTTCAATTAAAATCCTGCCTCAGTCTTCTAAATTTCAGAAAAAAAAACTAGTTAGTCTAACTGCTCCATGTAGTTCAGGTACTGTTCTGATTAATCTGCAGTGCACTTCCTCCAAGGCTGATACAGATCCTTCCTAAGATGTAATACACATAAGTGAACACAATACTCTATCGTGATTTAACTAGGACTTTGTTCAACTTCTACTATAATACCTGTCGTTGTAAATATTAGCCAAGTCTATAATTAAGGATAGAATGACTGAGCACCTTGAAACCTTGCAATATCCAGCTGATCTGAGTGACAATGTGGAGTTCTGAAAGGATTGGGGATCATAGCAGCCAAACCTGAAATTGTTTGTGAACATAACTAAAATCCTAGACAGGGTAACATTAATGGACATTATTTATAAGGCATTCAATAAAAGCCGTCATAAGATACATGGACTCAGTGTGAGGAGTCTGAGAAGAACATCTGATAGATACACAAACTGGCAGGATACAATTAGAAGTGGCCTGCACGACTTCATTTTGGAGTCTCAACTATTCGTTATGCTTTTTTCATAATTTGGATGGTCAGATAATAAGCCATATATTCAATTTGACACTGATACATTCTGACCTTGGCAACTGAAATGATGATTGCACAAACGCTGTTGTTGATGCTAAAAAGTCCTCCTTAATAACTTACTAATTTTGGCTTAAACCAAAGTTAGAAGAACTACCCTAGAGATTAGTCAAGCATCAGATTGACAAAGTCACATTCACTCACATACCTTATAGCCTACGGCCTAGACATTGCCATCCTAGACACTGGATATGGCCAGTTTCACCAGCAGGATATACCCAGGGGCAGGATTTAAATGGTGTATAGGTTATAATCTTCAACATTGGCTATGGATCTCGTGAAGTCTCATGACAACAGAGTGACAAGGGCAAATCAATCTCCTATTGATGGTAGCCCTCTCAGCTGAATAATCGTACTCCTTCACATTGAACATTACTTGGCACTGAGGGAAGCAAGGACACAGCAACACAGCTTAATGATACTCAGCTTGGTTTCCCCATGGCCGTACAGCTCCTGACCTCATCATACCCTTGTACATGGATAGAAGAGCTGAACTCAATGCAAGGTGAGACTGACTGTCCTTGACATCAAGGCAACATTTGAATAAATGTGACATAAAAGAACATCAGCAAAATTTAAGTAAATGAGAATTAGGGTTGAAATCAGAGAAGAATTGGAAGATGATCATTCTTGTTGGAAGCCAATCATCTCAATCCTAGGGCATCTCTGCAGGATTTCCTCAGGGTGGTGTCCAAGGCCCAATTATCTTCAGCTGCTTCATCAATAGCCTTTCCTCCATCATAAGATGTGGAGTTGGGATGTACACTCATGATTATGCAATGTTCTGTACAATTTGTAACCCCATGTGTTAACAAGACCTTGACAACATGTGGACTTAGGTTGATAACTGACAAATACTTGTACAACATGTGCCAGTCAATGATCATGTCCAACAAGAGAAAATCTATTTCCCCATGACATTCAACGATATTATCATCATTTGATTTCCCACCATCAATATCCAAGGGATTATCATTGAGAAGGAAAAGGACAGATTATCCATATAAACACTGGGGCTATAAGAACAGATCAAAGGCTTTGAATTCTGTGGCAAATAGTTTATTCCTTAAGACCTGTTCACTATCTGTAAGTATTGTAACTAATAATACTTTAGAGGTAATATTTAGATCTGGGATGGCGAAGTTGGAAAGGTAGGCTACTATCCTCAATTTTAGAGATGGCCAAAAACATCTCAAAAAATGCCAAGACATTTCAAATTGCCAGTTTAAGAAATCTGAAAAGAAGAGCCATAGAATAGCAGATGAGTTACTTATGGAAAGAAGTGGAGGTGTGACATCTCCTCAATCCTTGCAGGAAATGTATTCTAGAAAGAAGCACGTTACAGAAAGTTTTTTTGGGATTATAGCTAAACTAATTTCAAAGCATTTAGTGACCCCTGAAAAGTTGTAACATCTTATCAGGTCTTATGCTGTCAGCTAGCAATAACCCTTCACAGCAAATGTTGTAAGAGAGAAGCAAAACAGGAACCATTTCTGAGGTCACTCGATGACATTCTAGAAGAAATCTGCCTAAGAGTCAAACTATATCCTGAATGTCCAATGTAATATTGCATCCTGTCATTGTTCAAATTGAAGCATCACATGTTGGAAAGCCTTAAAATATTTGAAAATGTTAACATCTATTATACAACAGGAGAAATGATGAAAAACAAACAGAAAAAAACCTGTATTTGCTTACAAAAATAAATAGGGGCTGTTTTTCTTTTGACCAAGAAGCAGTCAATATTTAGTCAATGATTGCTCACTTCCCCCAACTCACGTCTCTTTGAAGTGGGTGGCAATACATTCACTATAATTTACTTTTCACTGCTCTGTCAACCTCCAAGGTGCATGCATTACAAAGTCATGCATGAACAGAAGACTTTCATCAGCATTCTAAACGACAGTATGAAGCTTCCCACCAGCTGGATAGCCACGTAGCTTAGTAGGAATATTGGTGTCAATTGAGTCCTGTGTCTTGTTGCGATTGGTGTTGTATAATCTATCATGCTGAGTGCGATAGTCACACTGTTTAACGTCCTCATTTCCTTCTTGGAAGACTGCTGTCATTCTCCCAATTCTTCAGCATCCTATCATTTCCCATTTGCTTGCTCCAGTTGTGCAGGACACAGAAAGCAAGGAATATGTAGTATATTCAGTATGCAGTGTACCACAAAGGCCGCCCAGACCGACCCAAGCATCAGAATCTCATCTTCAGGAGGCCAACTCTCTGCTCCACCATGGTGCTGATGGAAGAATGGGTTGCATTGCCTCTACACTCAGCCTCAGGCAAATGGTTGTGTTACAATGTTTTCAACTACGGATGCAGAGGGTAGCTAGGCCTCCCAGTAACCATACTGTAAAATATTTAACCTTTGAAATGAAACAGGAATATGAAAGTGCTTCAAGTATATGGCCATTGTCACAACTTCGAGATGTGGTACCGATGATCACAGACGATGTGCACATTGATGGAATGGCATTGTTTTCTGTTGAAGTAGGTTGTTTTGATAAGGAGTTCTCAATGCAATGCAACAGTCTATAGCACTCTGCAACTGGGGGATGCCAGTTATGTTAGCAAAGTCTACTGTCCAGGCAACACTGACATCATCACAGGGAAATGATCTGCGATACATTGCATAAGTATCATACTTGATGCGTTTATGAGTTGGGAATTAAGCAATACCACAGATATCCAATGGATCTATCTTTGGAAGCATAAAAAATTACTGCAGTTATCATCTTGACAGGCACAACGATCATATGGCCACCTACCCCATTGGTTTGCAAGTTCTGTTGCAGCAGATGGCATAATTCAATGATGGTTTTCCTGGACATCCAACTCTGAGGTGACAATCCAACCCGCTCAACTGGAGGAAATGACTAGATGATAGACTCTTGTCTTCCTGTAACTCTGCTGCATCCTGAGGGAACATACAGCTGTAATATTTTCACACTGAGGCTGTTCAGCAGCATCTGGAGATTGCTGCTAGTCCCAGACTTGCTGGCATATTTGTTGCTCTTCTATGCCTCTATGGCACAATGGCCACAGTAATGATAAATGCTTGAAAGTTGGATTTATTGGTTTCAGTTCCAATAAGCCTACATTTAGAATGTTAGGAACAAACAGTTATTTCGTATGTGAACACACAAATGATGATTTAGCATAATCCTTGATACAGTGGGAAATGAAAGACTTTAACAAGGACGGCTGTGGGATGTCTCTAAAAAGACTTCAACATAGTGGATCTTATTCCAATGTACGTAGCTCAAGCCATCCATGCAACTACACTAGATGTTAAGTGTGACATAATTGTTAAAATCTATCCACCTTCCCATCTGCCCATCAACATAAAAGGCAACATTGCATACAACAGTATGTTGGCTTATACTTACAGGTCAAGGTGAGAGGATATTAGCTCCATGCCTTTGTGAGCCTAAGAGACCATTGTGAAGTGTGGCCTGCAAGTGACAATTTTAAGGTTGCCTGTGATATTCCTGTTTCATAGAGATGACTATGGTCATTTTGTAATGACCAACGATATGGTCAACATTTCTTGTGTCCAGGAATTGTACCCCACTTAGTTGGTCACTGCATGCATTTTGCAGGTAGGATTCTATGATTTCAGATGTCTTTAACCAGTGCTGTGTAAGTACTTGACTAATACATTTGCCTTGAAGGGCCTCATATCATTTATAAATAAAACTGATGCTTTCAAACAGAATATTCATTTACTCTGCCCATTTGAAGTGTGGTGGCAGCCATTTTTCATTTTCATTGTACATCAGCTGAGAATGGAAAGGGTCACAGAACATGCTTAATGGAGAATGAATCACAGCCTCAGCATGGTAATCCAAGGGACTTTTCCAAACCTCTATGTTCCTCTCTTCCTTGTACTTTCTGTTATCTCCATCAGTTATAAGCTTCCACATGTTTTCACCCTACTCTTTAATTAATGCATTCACTTCCTAACATTACCTTCTGAACGCTGTACGCACTAGTTAGTCATGCCAACCACTGTGCTGTACTGTCACCTGCCCCCCCATCGAAGCCAGGGTGCTGGTGACTATTGATGACAATCCTTCCCACAGTAACCTGTGTCCCCCATTGCACCATTGTCTCCCATCCTTAGCTGATTGCACTGTATCTGCAGGACTGACCACTTAAGTCACTCTCTAAATTGTTAAGATATGGAACCCGTAATTGTCCCAAATGGCCAAATGATCATGGACAGGGTGTTTGAAAAAAGGAAGAAATGCAGTTCTCTTGTAAAAAGCTGGGCTTTCATTATATGGTGATAGAGTTTAGAAATATAAGTCCTGTGGAAAGGAGCAGCAATTTAGTTATAGTGAAAATATAATGAAACTTGTGAGGAATCCATTGTTTCTAATGTTTTAACTGTGGGAGTAGCTAGAGAGGCAAATCTAATATATAGGGAGGTTCTTCAATTTTTGTCCAAGAAGAAGCTAAAAGATTGTTATTCTGCACAAATCATTCAGCTCAAAGCTTGATGTTCACACAGAGAAACAGACTTTTCACAGAATGAAAGAATCCTTACAATGTGGAAGCAGGCCATGTGGCCCATCGAGTCCACACCGACCCTCCGAAAAGCATCCTACCCAGACCTAACCCCCTACCTTATCCCTGTAACCCTGCATTTCCCATGGCTAATCCATCCAGCTTGCACATCTCTGGACACTATGGACAAGTTAGCTCCAAGGTTAGAATCGAACCCAGTTCCTTCATACTGTGAGGCAGCAGGGCTAATCAATGAGATACCATGCCACCCATAAGTGGCAGTATAATATCAGTGTAATAATTGTTTTCAAACATTTCCCTGAATAAAGTTATATTAGTAAGGAGTATTAACGTGAAATGCATTTCATTGTATACAGCAAATTTAAATTGTACTGTGATAAAGGGGTCTATTGTGGTTGACATTGTACTAAATTGTCCACTAAAAACATAAATCTTTTATTTAAAATGATTGGGCATAAATAATATCGCCTGCAATATCTGGGACAATAAACCAGAGTTCTGGAGTAATTCCTGTGAGTAAAAACATATTGTTTATCTGTAATACATTTCTGTAACAAAGTAATGTAAGAAAAAAAATACTCAGAAGATACAAAGGTAAAATAACTCCAGTAACAGACACTGCATAGGGAGAACTGTCGGCAGAATTTCAAAATGAAACAAAATATACTTACACCTGAAATTGGTACTTGAGCTAATGACCCACATCTCTATTAAAAACAAAAAAGAAATATATAAGAAATACATGTCAATAGTAGGTCAAATTTTAAATAATTTATGTATTTAAAAAAGTCAGTAACAATATTTAAAAACTATATTGAGTCAGAGTTTTTAATCCCAGAAAGAGACCCTTCAGCCCATCAGGTCACTGCTGGTTGTCAAAACTTCATCTATTCTAATCTCATTTTATACCATTTGGCCTGTCGTCTTGCATTCTGTGGCAGTTCTTAAGAGTCTTGAGGGTTCGCTTTCCTTAAATATTTTTTGAATGCCTTATACTATAGCAAACCTATCAACAAATTTTCTTTTCAGGCCTTTTCTCTATGATAATCTTGAAATAATGTAGCTGATCTTACCCTTAGATATTATTAATGTAGTTCCATTTGGTGAATTCATAGTCAATATACTTTATTGCTTGTCATTAGTCACAATGTTAAGATCATTTGCATTTCTAATAATGAGTAAATTAAAAGTTTATGAACTAATGTTCAAATCTCACCTGCTCCAGAGGTATGTAATAACGTCTCTGAACAGGCCGCTACAAGTCTTTGAGTAGTTTTCTGTGTATTTAAAGTGCATTTTACTTCAAACTTTACTTGGTTTTGCTGAGTTGTCTTCAACTGTTTTGTCCTATTTTTGTTAATACATTCCACCATTAACTTTGTTGTGTAAATCATACAAAATGATGAGAATCAGTGTTCCTTTGCAGGATCAATATATGCTGTATAATTTAGATAAAGAAAATTTAGATGCAAATAGAAGATTGCATCAGCAATAATGCCCAACACATTTCGTCTGCATCAGTTGTTCTCACGGAACTTGTGTTTTTAGACTCCTTTACAACTACAGGACAGCTTGAAACCTATCTTTTTAGTTCATAAGACAAGCGAGTAGAGCTAAAATATTTGCTGTAAGGTAATTCAGAGACTACAGAGGTTTCTAGAAAACTCAAGTTACTTTAAATGGGTAGTAAATATGCCCTGTGCACACTAATCACCCAATTGGTGTTGAGTGACAATTCTTGATATGTAATAGAGTTAGGATCCACATTTTGACCCAGACATTGAATGGAAAAGCCTATCCACCAATCAATGCATGTAACAGAAGTCCCTCATCCCTACTACTCTTTTGAAAATTGTTTCTACATCCTTTTCAAATTTTGACATCCTTGCTAACGTATGTTGCACTGATTTGGACATAATGGGGCAATTTTCACATGGGACAGTTCATTCGATTGAATGTGGGTGAGGTTTAGAGTGAGAAAGATTCCATGCGTCTGGAAGACAGCTCTAATTCACCAGTCTCAGGCTTTACAGGAAAGTAAAAGAGATAAGCAATCAACCTGTTCCACAAGGTTGCATTATTCTGTTTGCTCTGTGTGTCTGGTTGCAATATGTGAGAATACCATTTATTGATGAGGTTTTCCCCACAATTTGGGTAAAGATTACAGTAATAATAAAATATAGTAAAGCATGTGAATAATGTTACGAGGAGCTCATATTTATCACGATGAATCAACAACTTATATTACTACCAGTTAGACCTTGGTTTTTAGTAATTTGAATTGGCTCACCATTAATCCGTAAATTTCTGATGAACTTCTCACTTCTGGGAGAATACTCATTGGAATGTCAAAGAATCTAGAATAGCACACAAATTAATTACATACGAGAAGAATCACCACTCCAATTAATTATTTACAAGGATGTTGCCAGGATTGGAGGATCTGAGCTACAGGGAGAGGCTGAACAAGCTAGGGCTGTTTTCCCTGGAGCGTCGGAGGCTGACGGGTGACGTTATAGAGGTTTACAAAATTATGAGGGGCATGGATAGGATAAATAGGCAAAGCCTTTGCAGGTGGGACTGGATCGGGTTGGGATATCTGGTCGGCATGGACGGGTTGGACTGAAGGGTCTGTTTCCATGCTGTGCATCTCTATGACTCTATTTAATCTTTGTTATTTAATGCTGCATCCAACAAAGGACAATACATAAATTTCCAAATTCTAATATTTAAAGATTATCCAGATGCTCTGTGCTATCTCTACTTCCTCTTTAAACATTTTGTTCAAAAATCCACTGTTGTAGCAATAATGAATGCATCTTTCACAACCTACAAAGGATATCAAATGAAAAATTATTCCTATGGAATCAACCATTACTGCTGAAAAAAATACACATTTTATTGAAAAGTTTTGTCTTACACATTAGGATAATTTGGAAAAAAAAACAATGTAAAGGGAAAACAACACTCATTCTGTCTGACAGGAGAGAGCTGATTGATTGGGAAGTGGACTTTAATTAGTAGAGGCATTATCATGGAGAATGCACCAGTTAGATAATGATTGACAGCTAATAGGTAAACTTTAATTTTAAACAAAGCAGGTTGACTCTGATTCAAGAAGATATTGCTCTGCAAACTGTACTAGAGAAAAGCTGTCACTTATTTCAGTTGAGAAAAAGTGCAGTGTGTTTGCATGTTCATTCTGTGGCAAAGAACAGAGCCCTACACTAAAATATGTACCTTCCAGTTTTGCAAATGATTGAGATTCATATACAATATTACTAATTTTTCTGGTAGGCAAAACAGCTGAGTATGTGAAGAATTATGCAAACAACCAATTTAGAATTTTCAGCTGTGACCGCAGTGAGCACCTCCTCATGTGTATTGTGAAACACTATCCTGGGGCCATAACAGATCCAATTTCCATGTATCAGCGTGAGGAGACACAGCTAAGTAGCCTCTTCATGCCGTAAACTTCTATTTATTGGTTATGTGAAAATGGAAACCTATACATATGAAGTGTGGTTTATAAGTACTCATTTAACAATACTTAAAACCTTCATTTCAATTGTTAAATTCAACTCACTATAAATGGCATATAATTAAAATTCAACATTAAAGTTTGTCCAACTTAACTTTGATCACTTTGATCAATTTCTTTATAAGAAGATTGGTCAGATTTCATCATATATAACTTACTGACAAAGTTCAGGATCCCACTTCAAGGTATGGATGTTGAACAGCATAGTTCTGCTAGCATTGGTCACATCTGTACAATGAACACCACCCTCATGTGCACCTGTCAAACACTAGAGCCATAGACAGCACCATATATTATCAAAACAGATGAAATAACATTACAAGCCTAATGACACAATAAATAGACCAATATTTTTGTGACAGAACTTTTCGTGGTGAATACTTTGGTAGGAATATTTGTTCATACCTTCTTGTTAAAAAAAGTTCCAATATGTACATATTTTGTGGGTTTTTTTTTGTACTATTTCAGATCAGGCTTCAAGATTACAGTTTTGAGTAACTGGAGCAGGGATTGATATGGAGCGTTCATTACTCAATTTATAACAGACATTAGCACTTTTGTCTGAACAGGCCAACACTTCTATTGGTTTTATTCATGGTGCACTGCATTATAAATATTAAACATTTTTTCAGGACAAGACTGTATTGTGCAATGAAGGATTCTCATAGCAGCCTGGAGTAACACTAGAGAGACGGGGTAAGAACATTAGAAATGGCCTGAGCTCCAATGAGCAAGTTCTCAATCAACTTTGTTTTTCTGCCCATGATTCCCTTAATGTTTGAATATCTGTCAAATTCCATCTGGAATGTATCAAGTAACTGAGCATCCGCAAAGTTCTACAGGAGAGAATTCAAGATTCAAGACATTCTGAGTGAAGAAAGTTTCCTCATCTGAGCCCTAAATGATTGCGACACTTAGTTCTTGACTCTGTAGCTAGGGAAAACAGCTTCTCTATATCTACTCTCAATTAATTCCTAGAGAGTTAGATATGTCAATCTCCCCACCACATAGGACAATTGTCTCAGTCAGCAATCAATGTGATAGATTTCCATTGTGATCCGCAAGGCAATTAATAGGTGATTCTAACCTTTTAAACTGTTACTAATGTTAGATCTATGGTTCCCTCTTTATCCGCTCCTCCTTTCCTGAATAGAGGGGTTCATTTTGCTACTTTTCAACCCACATGAACTGTTTTAAAATTTAGGCAATTCTGGAATATCAACTAAGACATTAATACATGGTAGCAGTAGGCGGCACGGTGGCACAGTGGTTAGCACTGCTGCCTCACAGCGCCAGAGACCTGGGTTCAATTCCTGCCTCAGGTGACTGACTGTGTGGAGTTTGCACATTCTCCCAGTATCTGCGTGGGTTTCTCCGGGTGCTCCAGTTTCCTCCCACAGTCCAAAGATGTGCAAGTCAGGTGAATTGGCCATGCTAAATTGCCCGTAGTGTGAGGTGAAGGGGTAAATGTAGGGGTATGGGTGGGTTGCGCTTCGGCGGGTTGGTGTGGACTTGTTGGGTTGAAGGGCCTGTTTCCACACTGTAAGTAATCTAATCTAATTTAATCTAATCTGCTATCACTGCAGCCACATCTTTCAAAATCCTTGGGTGGAGGACTTTGGTACAGGGACCATCAACTTCTAACCTCAGCAGTTTTTGACTACTGTCTAAGATGACAGTATTTTCTTTTTATTAGTATTTACACCTACTTTAAGCTCCTCATGTAATTTGATCTATGGATCCCCACAATTTAAGTTTTTTTTTGTGTCTTTGACTGTGAAATCGACACAAACTAAGTGGTCAATATCTCTCAAGTTCACTTATCACATTATATTTTATCCAGTCACTGATTCTAAGGCATCCACATTTACCTTTACCTTTTCATTTTCTACACACTTATAAAAACTCTCACAATTCCATTTTTATATTTCCTGTTACATTACTTCCAATCTACCTAGGAGGAAGGTAAGCCTATTGCCAAACTGTACTTCGATTTCAAAAGACATTTGACAAGGTGTCGCTTAAACAATATTGCACAAAGTAGGAGCTCAGGATGGCAGGAGTAATACTTAGCATGAAGAGAAGATTGGCTAGCTGGCAGAAAACAGCATTCATGTAAATAGGTTTGTTCCGACCGGCAGGATGTGACAAGTGGAATACTTCAGGAGTCTATGCTGAAGCCTCAGCTTTTAACAGTTTATATCAATAACTTGAATGAATGAAGTGAAGGCATCGTAGCTATATTTTCAGGTAACACTGAGTGATTGGGGAAAACATTAGCAGATGGAGTATAATGTGAAGTTGGTCATTTTGACAAGAAGAATAAAAAGTAGAATGTTACTTAAATGGAAAATTCCAAGGTGTAAAGCTGTCTAGGTATTCTAGTGTATGAGTATGCAGGTAGAAAAGATAATTAAGAAAGCTAATAGAATTCTATCCATTTATTATGAGAGGATTTGAATATAAAATTGTACTATGCTTCAGTTATATAGGGCAATAATGAGACCATATATTGAATACTGTGTGCAGTATTGGTCTCCTTATTTAAGAACATAAATAGGTTGGAGGCTGTTCAGAAGAGATTTACTGCCTTGATTGAAAGAACTGTGGATGCTGGAAATCAGAAACAAAAACAGAAATTACTGAGAAACTTGAGCAGATCTGGCAACATGTGTGGAGAGAAAGTTGAAACTTTATTGCTGGAACAGCACAGCAGGTCAGGCAGCATCCAGGGAACAGGAGATTCGACGTTTCGGGCACAGGCCCTTCCTCAGGAATGAGCAGAGAGTGTTCAGCAGGAGAAGATAAAAGGTAGGGAGAAGGGACTTGGAGGAGGGGCGTTGGAAATGTGATAGGTGGAAAGAGGTCAAGGTGAGGGTGATAGGTCGGAGTGTGCCACAGGTTGGTTGGGTTGGTTCGTCCGGGTGGCCCAGAGGTGCTCTCTGAATCGCTCCGCAAGTAGGCGGCCTGTCTCCCCAATATAGAGGAGGCCACACCGGCTGCAGCGGATGCAGTAGATGATGTGGGTGGAGGTGCAGGTGAATCTGTGGCGGTTATGGAAGTTTCCTTTGGGGCCTTGGAGAGAAGTGGGGGGGGAGGTGTGGGCGCAAGTGTTGCACCTCCTGCGGTTGCAAGGGAAGGTGTCGGGAGTGGTGGTTGGGTCGGTGGGGGGTGTGGATCTGACAAGGGAGTCGCGGAGGGAGTGGTCTCTACGGAAAGCTGATAGGGGTGGGGAGGGAAATATATCCTTGGTGCTGGGGTCTGTTTGGAGGTGGCGGAAGTGACGGCGGATGGTGCGCTGTACATGGAGATTGGTGGGGTGGTAGGTGAGGACCAGTGGGGTTCTGTCCTGGTGGCGGTTGGAGGGGCGGGGCTCAAGGGCGGGGGAGCGGGAAGTGGAGGAGATGCGGTGGAGGGCACCGTCGACCACGTCGGGGGGTAAATTGCGGTCCTTGAAGAAGGAGGCCGTCTGTGTTGTGCGTATTTTGAACTGGTCCTCCTGGGAGCAGATGCGGCGGAGACGAAGGAATTGGGAGAATGGGATGGCGTTTTTACAGGGGGCAGGATGGGAGGAGGTGTAGTCCAGGTAGCTGTGGGAGTCGGTTGGTTTGTAGTAGATGTCCGTGTTGATTCGGTCGCCTGAGATAGAAACAGAAAGGTCTAGGAAGGGGAGGGAGGAGTCCGAGACTGTCCAGGTGAATTTGAGGTTGGGGTGGAAGGTGTTAGTGTAGTGGATGAACTGTTCAACCTCCTCGTGGGAGCACGAGGTAGCGCCGATACAGTCATCAATGTAGCGAAGGAAAAGATGGGGGGTGGGGCCAGTGTAGTTGCGGAAGATGGATTGTTAAAGCCCAGTAACCTTTCGTCAAACAATTTTTGTTTACTAGATTGATATTTGGAATTAATGGATTATTTTATGAGGGAAGGCTGTGCAGACTGGAGTTTAGAAGAGTGAGGGTGGGTTGATTGAAGTCTAGAAATTTCTAATGGTCTTAACAAGGTGGATATGGGAAAATGAAAATCTTTTCTTTCAGATGGCTGTGTGACTTTGGAATTTTCTGCCTCAAAAGGCTGCATAGGCAGAATGATTGAGTGTTTTAAGGTGGAAATAATTAGATTTTTGTAAGATAACGGAATCAAAGATTATTAGGGGTAGATGGGAATGTGGAATTCAAAACAAACAGATCACCCATGATTTTATTAAATAGTGGAGCGGGTGTGAGGAGCTGCATGGATTACTTATGCTTCTAATTTTTACATTTGTAAGAGAAAAGCTTGAAAAGAAACATTTTCATAACACTGCAAAAGATATGATAAATAAGTAATAATTAATAAGCACATTTCTCAACAATTTTGCAAAGAAAGTATCATTTTCTGGCAAATTCATTCTTATAAGAATTCATATTCATCATGAGTGGAATCAGTTGCAGAAAGACATTTCTATTACTTTAGCTTATTACACATTTTAAGTCAAAGTTGGTACTGCAAAGCAACAAGAATCAAAATCTAAGGCCTGCATGCAAATGTTAGATAAAAGCTATCATCTGAACCACAATTTTATCCTTTTTCTACTTTATTGTTCATTTTTCTATTGTTACTTATGTCCTATGCAACAAACCACTATACAAGCATTAAAAGGTAGTTGATTAATTCATCAGACTGTCTTCCTGAAACATCTGGATTTTAAGTATCAGTAGCTTTACCCATATAAGCCAAGAATCAACCGTTCCAAACATAGCCCGACCATCTGCGACAGCCTTCCTAACTTTCTCCACGTTATCTAGAAGCCAACGTAATTTCACAGCACTGAAATAGGTGCTAATTGGTAGGCCAGTTTTTTCCTATAAGAGAAATAAAAACTAGAAGCTCGCCAAAAACATTAGACATTCAAAGTTTAAAATGTTGATCAAAGTTTTGTACATTGCTAAGTTTGTGAATAAATCAAACTACAAATCACATCTGCAATTGTCTTACTTGGAGCAAAAACAAGATATATTTTAAAGCTGATTAAACCACATTTTGGGGCTACTTTACATTGATTAGGATTGCTGAAAGATAAAGGAAATGGGAGACCAAAAGACAGAGAAAGAGCAGGGAGGCAGTGCAGGTGTCCCCTGTGGCCATCTCTCTCCAAAACAAGTATACCTGTGATGGCTCACCAGGGAAAGGCAGCAGTAGCCAGGGTCAAGGCACTGTGGCTGGAAAATGAGTGGAAGGGCTTTAGTCAAAGAGGATACAATTGTAAGGGGAGTAGATAGGACGTTCTGTGGTCAAAAACAAGACTATCGAATGGTATGTTGCCTCCCGGGCGCACAGGTCAAGGATGTCTCAGATCGGCTACAGGACTTACTGAAGGGGGAGGGTGAACAGCCAGTTGTTGTGGTGCATATAGGCAATAAACCGGCCAGGCGCTTCAAGTTTCATTCAGAGATTAATTTGCGAATAGTGATCACAATTCTGTAAGTTTTAGAATGCTGATGGACAAATATGAGAGTGGTCCTAAAGGAAGAGTACTAAATTGGGGGAAGGCCAAGTAAAGCAAAATTTGGCAGGAGCAGGGAAATGTGAATTGGGAGCAGCTGTTTCAGAGTAAATCCACCTTTGATATATGGGAGGTTTTTAAAGAGAGGTTGATTAGAGTGCAGGACAGACATGTCCCTGTGAAAATGAGGGATAGAAATGGCAAGATTAAGGAACCATGGATGACAGGTGATATCTTTGCAGCATCCTTGATGACAGATGAGGTCCCAGAGGGTTAGAGAATTGCGAATATTGTCTCCTTGCTTAAGAAGGATAGCAGGGATAATCCAGGTAATTATAGACCGGTGAGCCACGACAGTGGCAGGGAAGCTGCTGGAGAAAATACTGATGGCTAAGATCTATTTATATTTGTAAGAAAATCGGCTTATCAGTGATAGGCAGCATGGTTTTGTGCAGGGAAGGTCATGTCTTACCAACTTAATAGAAATCTTTGAGGAAGTGACAAAGTTGATTGATGAGACAAGGGCTGTAGATGTCATATACATGGACTTCAGTAAGGTATGTAATAAGGTTCCCCATGGTAGGCTGATGGAGAAAGCGAAATTGCAATGAAGTCCAGGGTGAACTAGCTAGATGGATAGAGAACTGGTTGGGCAGGAGATAAAGGGTAGTAGTGGAAGGGAGTTTCTCATAATGGAGAATAGTGACCAGTGGTGTTCCACAGGGATCTGTGTTAGGACCACTGTTGTTTGTGATATACATAAATGATCTGGAGGAAAGTAAAGGTAGTCTGATTAGCAAGTTTACAGACGACACTAAGATTGGTGGAGTAGCAGATAGTGAAGTGGACTGTCAGAGATGCAGCAGAATATAAATAAATTGGACAGTTAGGCAGAGAAGTTGCAGATGGAGTTCAATCCGGGCAAATGCGAGGTGATGCAAATTGGAGGATCCAGTTCAAGAGCGAACATATGGTAAATGGAAAAAACCTTGGAAAAATTGATGTACAGAGAGGTCTGGGTGTTCAGGTCCTGAAGGTGGCAACGCAGTTCAATAGAGTGGTCAAGAAGGCATATGGCATCCTTTCCTTCATCGGACAGGGTATTGTATATGAGTGTTGGCAGGTCATGTTACAGTTTTATAGGTCTTTGGTTCAGCCATATTTGGAATACTGCATACGGTCTGATCACCACATTACCAAAAAGGATGAAGAGGAGGTTACCACAATGTTGCCTAGTATGGAGGGCGCTAGTTATGAAGAGAGGTTGAAGTTGATTAGAAAGACGGAGGTTAAGGAGGGACCTGACTGCGATCTACAAACTCATGAGAGGTTTAGACAGGATGGATAGCAAGAAGCTTTTTTCCCCAGAGTGGAAGACTCAATTATTTAGGGACATGACTTCAAAGTGAGAGGGGAAAAGTTTAGGGGAGATATGCATGGAAAGTTCTTTACGCAGAGGGTAGTGGGTGCCTGGAACGCATTGCCAGTGAAGGTGGTAGAGGTAGGCATGAAAGTCTCATTTAAGATGTATCTAGACAGATAAATGAATGGGTAGGGAGCAGAGGGATACAAATCCTCAGAAAATAGGCGACAGGTTGAGATAGAGGATCTGGATTGGCACAGGCTTGGAGGGTTGAAGGGCCAGGTCCTGTGCTGTAATTTTCTTTGTTCTTTGTATAGGTACAAATTCCCATCGAAACAGCAACTTCTTAATTTAGATTGCCCAATGCATCCATGCAGTTGTGAAAACACTTTTTCTTGTATCACTATTAACAAATCTAAATAATTATGACTAGACAAATATAAAGTTTATTCCCATGTGTAAATTTTATGGAGAACAGTCTATCCATGTATCAAAATTGTTCTTTATCTTGCAAGTAAATAGGGGCAAAATGTGCGGAATTAACAAGGATAATTTTAATCATTAAACCTACAAAACAAGTCAGCATAAAACCTAAATGGGGGTCAATCACAAATCTTTCACCTGAAGAATATTTTTGTCTTTATTTGGTGCATTGTTGATCAGCTTTTCCACAGTTGACTGTGTCCTGAGATCAAGCCACACTGATGAATAAAAGATACAAATAACAAACTAAGTGCAAAGTTATTGCAAACAACAGTAAGGCAGTTGAAATAAGAATAATAATAGTCATTGCACCCTTGTCTAGGAGCAGATTATTTTGGCAAATAAACTGTGCCTCTGCCTCATGAACCATTGTAAAGCAAAAGTATTTTAATTTACTCAATTATTAATAATCTAGTGGTAATGAAGCTTGTTATAATAAATAAATGGTGAAAATGATCTACTTAAATCAAATGCATAAAACAGAACACTGATCTTTCTAAGAATAGACTATACAGTACCTTAATTTAGTGATATTTAGATATTTATTATTTTCACCACCCCTGTCAAGTAACAAAAGTTTCAACTTTCCTGATTAAAGATGATGCAAATAATTCAGAATTAATGCAAGATTGACATAAGGAGGTTAATGACTCTTCCTTCAGCAAAATGCCTGGAATGCTACCTTGGTAAAGGAGTTTATATAGGCCCCTAATAATTGTGGACAGTCTGCAGCCTAGTGAGATATGGTATGAATTAATGTGCAACACTAATTTGATGCCATTACTGCCATTTTCCAACTTCACAGTCCAATCAATGCCAATCTTAATCTTGCATATCTGAAGATGATATTAAATGAAATGCAAAACCCCTCACCATCAAGTAAACATGATTTACTTGTATGTTAAATACTAGATTATTTCTTTTCACTGCTTGTGCAAATGTAAGTGCTTTGAACCTCCTTGGCCCTCTTACATGCTTGGTCATCTTCAAAACATCTTAACACCAATTCAGATTGCAAAGGGCTCCAGACAGAATGTACCTTTCTTTTCAGAGTTCCAGGCTGCTTTTTGATTAAGGTTAGCTGCATGCAATATGAGGTCTTCCTTTTAAGTGTACCGCTGAGGCAGCAGCAAAATGTTAACATTCTGTATGTAAAGCAATGAGTAGACCCAGATTAATCAGGTCTCAGATTCCCCATTCCTGTTTTGGAGATTTGCAGGGTTAGGGTGTGACCTTGCAAACTTCATTCACTGAAATAAGATTCCAGTTTAACTCATCAATGCTGCAAAGAATCAAACTAGACATAAATAAGATTTCCATGAATGAAACTGCTCCTTAGTGCCTTAGCTCATACCAAACATATCAGTCACCAGGGCTTGCTGCCACCTTGGTTCCCACTTCAGCAACAATGTAAGTTCATAACTCTCATCCTAGCAGATCTTGCGGTAGTGTCAAAGTACAGTGTCTGGCCAGAAGCTTTGGGTACGACTCCCACCTCAGAATGTGGTGGCCACAAAGGTGTGAAATGGCAAAGGTGTGAAGCCCACGAAATATCTGCACGTTTCCAATTTTGATTTCTTTAAGATCCTTGGTTTTAAACATTCCAACGTTGGTAGCTGTGCATTCAGCTCTGTAAGCTCCCTCCCTAAATCTCTTTAAGATGCGGCACGGTGGCACAGTGGTTAGCACTGTTGCCTCACAGCGCCAGAGACCCGGGTTCAATTCCCGCCTCAGGCGACTGACTGTGTGGAGTTTGCACGTTCTCCCCGTGTCTGCGTGGGTTTCCTCCGGGTGCTCCGGTTTCCTCCCACAGTCCAAAGATGTGCAGGTTAGGTGAATTGGCCATGCTAAATTGCCCGTAGTGTTAGATGAGGGGGTAAATGTAGGGGAATGGGTCTGGGTGGGTTACGCTTCGGCGGGTCGGTGTGGACTTGTTGGGCCGAAGGGCCTGTTTCCACACTGTAAGTAATCTAATCTAATCTAATCTAATCTAATGCCAATATCAAAATAAAATTTAGACAGAAATGCTTCAATTATGCCATCCATCCATGGGCTACTCCAAACACAGCTCAGTAAGATTAAAAAACATTAACCATAGTGGAATATAAATACTGGGCCAAGTAAGAGTCTGTAATTCTCTTCCCTTTACATAGTACTGTGGTTGAGGTATGAGTTTCCACATGTCAATCTCAGTTTAGACAATTAACAATCTTAAATAGTAAAAGAATTATCACCACAGGCATAAAAATAAATGCAATTACAAAAATTAAAACTAAGTTTTTGGGTCTACTCATTGTTATTTTTAAGCTGATTTATGCAGCATAGTATTGGTGCAAATAGCTAAGTTGGGGTTGTCAAATTTGGCAGATGAGAAATTGACATGGACAACTGAAAGAATCGTGGTTTATATTATAAAGCTTAATACATTTAATTGCATTAAGCTTAAAAACAAGAAAGTGCATCTAAAATTATTCTTCTTTATAAAATTAGGATCTCATGATTTCTGCATAGTTTTATGTGATATGTTCATGGTTTCATGTTAAATTTTTGACGTGTCCTTTCAGAAGATCAAGATGTGTTTTGAGTAATAAGTCTATTTTATTTCCTAACAACAGGAAACGACAGATCGCATGAGCAAATACTAAATTCATGACATTTGTCAAGGCTATAGAGATAAAGTAAGTTAATAGTTAATTCAATGAAACACAAACAATTACAAAAATGTGACTGTTCAAAAATTTATCCACCTTTTTCCTTTAAAAAAAGGAGTTGGGAGTTATGGACTGCTCTCAAAATTGATACAACTGGCATAGAGTTTGATAAAGATATGTATTAGGAAACTAACTATATACCAACACATGGGTTTCTGTTCATTTCCTATCTATCCAAACCCCACATATGTAGCTTAATTCTTTTCCTTTGATAAAATTATCCTCTAGTCTCAAGCCACTAAACATAGCACAATATGTAGTGCTGATAAATTATCAAGTACTGATAATCAGTGTCTTCATACTTATGCTTAAAGACAAAATTTATTTTTCAAAAATGTCTAATAAAAGTAAAAAATGAGTAAGCTTTGCACGAGCAGTTGAGAGAGAGCACATCCAGAGTGAGAGGCAGCCAAAGTAACTGTGTGTTTCTGGAAATTCGGTGCAGAGTTGAATAGATGCTTTTTGCTTTTGTTTTTGTTGCTTTTAGTTTATAAGGACAATATTCTGTAGCAATAAGGACCTGGGAATAAGGACCACGGAGTATTTGATATTATTTCATATTAAGTATCTTCAAAGGATAAATCTAAAAGAAGTAGGTCGTGGCAGGAGGTTTCAGTGCCATGATGTGCCTGGCCTACTCAATGTAGGAAGCTGGGAATGTTTCCAGCATGTGTGTAGGCAGTGTCTCCAGCTGCAGCTCTTAGAAGCCCAGATTTGGAAACTGGAGCACACTGTGGAACATCAGAGAGGTGGAGAGTATCTGGATAGCATATATTGGGAGGTGGTCATACTACAGGCTAAGACTCTACAGGCAGGAAGCAAATGGGTGACCACCAGCCAGAGTATGAGGACCAGACAGGCCACACAGGAGTCTCCTGTGGTTATTCCCCTGAAAAATATATATCGTTCTTTAGATACTATTGAGGGGAATGGCCTCTCAGGGGAAAGCAGCAACAGCCAAATTCATTGCACCACAATTGGCTCTGCTGCACAGGGGAGTAGTAATAGGTGTGGGAATGCAATAGTTATAGGGGATTAAATTATAAGGGGATTTGCTAGGTGTTGATGTGGCCGCAAATGAGGATGGAATATTGCCTCCCTGGTGCCAGGATTGAGAATGATTTAGAGCAGCTGAAGGACAATCTTGGTGGTGAGGGAGCAGCCAGCGGTTATAGTACACAAACAACACAGGTTATATAAAAGAGATGAGATCCTAAAAGCCAAAGATATCAAGTTAGGATACAAGTTGAAAGTAGTGATCTCAGGAGTACTGCCAGTGCCACATGCTAATTGGAGTTGCAGGATATATCGATGAGCACTCAGCTGAAGAGATGGTGTGAAGAGGAGGGTGTCAGATTCTTGGGACATTGACACTGGGAGGTGGGACCAGTACAAACCCGAAGGGTTACACATGGGCAATACAGGGACTAATGCCCTCAGAGGAGTATTTATTAGATGGTTGTGGAAGGTTAAACCTAAAATGGGAAAGGGATGGCAAGGAGTCAGGGAAAGTTAGGTAAAGGGGAAGTACAGAGAGATCTGGGTGTTCTTGTACACCAGTCAATGAAGGTAAGCATGCAGGTACAGCAGATAGTGAAGAAGGCTAATAGCATGCTGGCCTTCATAACAAGAGGGATTGAGTATAGAAGCAAAGAGGTTCTTCTGCAGCTGTACAGGGCCCTGGTGAGACCACACCTGGAGTATTGTGTGCAGTTCTGGTCTCCAAATTTGAGGAAAGACATTCTGGCTATTGAGGGAATGCAGCATAGGTTCACGAGGTCAATTCCTGGAATGGCGGGATTACCTTACACCGAAAGACTGGAGCGACCTGGCTTGTATACCCTTGAGTTTAGAAGACTGAGAGGGGATCTGATTGAGACATATAAGATTATTAAAGGATTGGACACTCTGGAGGCAGGAAACATGTTTCCGCTGATGGGTGAGTGCCGAACCGGAGGATACAGCTTAAATATACAGGGTAGACCATTTAGGACAGAGATGAGGAGAAACTTCTTCACCCAGAGAGTGGTGGCTGTGTGGAATGCTCTGCCCCAGAGGGCAGTGGAGTCTCTGGATTCATTTAAGAAAGAGTTGGATAGAGCTCTCAAGGATTGTGGAATCAAGGTTTATGGAGATAAGGCAGGAACAGGATACTGATTAAGGATGATCAGCCATGATCATATTAAATGGTGGTGCAGGCTCGAAGGGCAGAATGGCCTACTCCTGCACCTATTGCTATTGTCTAAAGCCAAGGACAAGAATAAAAGACACAAAGGGTAATTAGAAAAGTGATAGGCAGAGAAATCAAAGGCCAGAATCAAACAGGGACACTATGAAAAATACTGGGAACAGGACAACTACTGTTAAAATGACAAGTCTTAAGGGTTTACGCTTTAATGCAAGAAGCATTTGTAATACATTTTAAGCATTTGAATTAATCATGTAAGTAGATGAAAACAGGTATGATATAGTCAGGATTCTGGAGACATAATAGCACAGATGAGAACTAAATGTCTAAGGGTATCGAACATTTGGGAAGGATCAAACAGAAAGGAAATGGTGCAGCATTGCTGGTTAAAGAGGAGGTAGCAGTAGATCCAAGGAAGAGGCAGACAAATTGGCCACACACAAAAAAAAAGACCCAAGGTGTGGGAGCAGTTTAGAATTTAGCAAAGGAAGTTAAAAGGATTGATTAAGAAAGGGAAAATAGAATATGAGAGTAAGCTTCTGGGGAGCACAAAAAAAAGACTAAAGAAGTTTCTTTAGGTATATGGGAAAAGGATTGGTGAAGACAAACGTAGGTCCTTTGCAGTTAGAAACAGAGGAATTTATGATGGGGAACAAAGAAATGGCTGAAAAACTAAATGTGCTATGTTCACAAGAGGTGGACACAATATTCCAAAGATATATTGGAGAATTCAGAGTTTAGTGAGGGGGAGATTCTGAAAGAAACCAATTTTAGTACAGAAACAGTGTTGGAGAAATTGATGAGATTGAAGGTTGATAAATTCATCAGCCCTAATAATTTACATCCCACTGAAGTGTGAAACCAGGCACACGAACACACAAGACGGCTCCTGAGCCATAAGTTGGCCACTTGACATACAAGATGGCCACTGGACCACAATATGGACAGAGACAGCAGAGCAAACACAGACACTGCCTGGGGCCACCAGAATGCCAGCACAATGCATTCACAACTTAGTTGATTAATTTAAGGCGGGTGAGGGAGAGAATACACATGAGTAGCGAAATGTCTGGGTCCATCCAACACCTTTGATAGAAATGCTAACAGTTTGATACGAACTCAATACAGAGTGATAATAGCCAGGGCTGCAGTAATCATCCTTCTCAGGAAGAGCAATTAGTGCCCATTACTACAGCAATGAACTTCCGTGCAGACATTGAAACTGACAATGTCTGCACTGAAACTGACAATGACTGCACTGAAACTGACAACGACTGCACTGAAATTAACAAAGGCTGCGCTGGAACTGACAATGACTACACCAAATCTATCAATGATTCTGCAATATTTACAATAAACAAACTATGTTACAGAGACAATAACCTCATCACTGACCTATTATATTACAAAATGCATAAAAGTATCTTGACACGTGCTCCGGGTTGAAAGAAGACTCACAGCTGTCCACTGTGCTGTTGGTGTCTTTCTCTCCCCGGAGCTCCAGTATTTCCTTGTACAATAAACTCTGTCATTGAACCCTGATTCTAACCCTGAGACTGGTGATTTTCCCCACAATACTACAGTATTTAATTTAAGCAAATGGCCTAGCAATAGTGGATGTACTGGTAGTCATCTTCCAAGATTCTATAGACTCTGGAAAGGTTCCTACAGATTGGAGGGTAACTTATGTAACCTCTCTTTAAGAAGGGAAACAGAGAAAAGAAATGGAATCATAGACCAGTCAGTCTGACATTGATAATGGGGAAAATGCTAAAGTCCATCATGAAAGAATTAATAACTGAGCACTTCAAAAACATTTAGACTGAATCAAAATAGATTTACAAAAGGGAAATCTCATTTGATGCACTTCTGGAATTCTATGAGGATGCAACCAGTAGAATTGATGACTGGGGGCCAGTGAATATGGTTTATTTGGACTTTCAGGGGTTTTCAACAAAGTCCCACATATGCGATTAGTTTGTAAAATTAAAATGTGTGGGATTGTGGGTGATGTATTGAGATGGATAGCAAACTGGTTTACAAAAAAGAGCCAAAGTGTAGTTTTTTTTTCAGAATTCCCAGCAGTAACTAGTGGGTACTGGAGGGATCAGTGCTAGTGCCCCAGCGATTCACAATATATATTAATGATTTGAATGACGGAACTAAATGTAATACCTCCAAATCTGCAGATGACACAAAAGCTGGGTGGAGTGTGAACTGTGTGGAGGTTGCTGAATGCTTCTGTGTGATTTAGACAGGCTGACTGAATGGGCAAATAAATGGCAATGCAGTACAAGTGGACAACTGTGAGCTTATCTTATACTGGTAACTAAAACAGGAAGGCAGAATATGAATGGCTAAAAACTGACACAGGAAAATGTGCAATGAGATCTGGGTGTCCTTGTACACTAGTTGTTGAAGGTAAACACACAGGTGCACTAGGCCATAAAAAAAGCAAATAGCTTGTTGGCCTTCATAGCAAATGAGTTCAAGTACAGGAGCAGAGATATCTTGCTGCAATTATACAGTGCCTTGGTGAGACTACACCTGGAATATTGTGTGCATTTTTGATCTCCTTATCTGAGGAAGAATGCTCTTGTTAAAAAGGGAGTGCAGTGAAGGTTTACCAGACTAATTCTTGCGATAGCGTGACAGACGTATGAGTTGGAACCCAACTCTTATTTACCATACAGCAAGAAATATTTCATCACCACAGCATCCAATGTAAGCTATTCAGACAACTAGCTCTTCTTTGTCATGTTTGTTTATATGGTAGTCCTTCATTCATTATTAGCAAAATACTGCTGGAATCATTCAAAAGTGGAATCTGCTAGTGGGCGAATAGAGACTCTACAGATATCTCAGGCCCCAAATGTGCACTCTTATCTCTGAGGTCTTGATCTGAAAAGAAGGAATAATGAATGAACTTTCTGCTGTAATGGGGGCATTGCACAGTATCAGGCTCCCATGCCATGTGAGTATTAGAGAAAGATTTAACATTTTTGTGGTGGAGAAGCTACTATTGTAGTTAATGCAGTTAATGTGAATGCTTTGGCCACTAGCCATCAGGCCTTTGAGGACCTTTTCAGGGAAAATGAGGGATAGCAACAGTTAGTTGTGAGCAAGATCTTTCCGTGGCTGTAAAATCAAGTTGATGCAAATACGCTTTGCCCTCTTGCCAATCCAGAATCAAAAACAAATGTCATTGTCAAAGTCCAACTTCAAGCCACCTCTTCAATCCTGATGACAGCTATGTAAATTTTTTTGCGAGATGATTTGAATCCTTGTTATTGTAGGTGTTGAGCTAAGTAAACCAGACTGACTACATACCTGGACAGGTAACACAGTCGTGAACAGTCCACTGATAATTCAGAAGCCCCGAAGTGAGGACCAGCACTGTCCACAAATTTCAAAAATTAGTACAGATAAGCCTTGCTGACATCCCCAGTATCCAGATAAAACCCTGTATTTGGATTGGAGTATTTGTGAAAATTGAAAAAAATCAAGAAGCACTCCTATGACATTTATTTCTAATATTGGTGTCAGAAATGTCCAACTACTCCCAATTTAGTAAACAATCTACAACTTTATGATGCAAGTAAATGAAGTGAACAACTTACAAATTGCATTATAGAGCGGTTGTCCTGTCTTTTTGTCCCATAAGATTGTTGTTTCTCTCTGATTGCTCACTCCAATTGCTACAATTGAATAAATTTAACCTGTTAACATTTTGTTCAATAAAAATAAGCAATCTTAAATATATTTTAAAATTATCTCTGCATTTTATTACATAGTGTCTCTTCAGCCATTAGTCAAGGCTTAGATAAAGTTTTCCAGTTAGAGGGAACAGAGATGTAAATAGTAACACCATCAAGTGAGAATGAGTCTGAAGTACTAATGTACATTGAGTGCAACAGCTTGTTCACCGAGCTGATACAAGGCATGTCCAATAACTTAGAACCCAATGCAATCCAACTGACAGGAGCTCCGAAAGAATTCGTTAAATTGTATGGAGTGGTCAAATCAAATCAAATTTACAGAAACGGTTTGTTGCTAAGACATACCATTTGTAGCATTTTATGGTTAGTGACATGAGATAATGTAAGTTACATCAGGAAAAAAAATCATTAGGCGTTTTAGCAAGAATGTCAACACTTGCTATTGTGTCAATCACATTTGCAGGTCCTGACATATCTCTGTGGCAGTGACAAAAGAATCTTTCCCCACTAGATTCGAGATCAGGTCAACTCAGTGACAGTTTCAGAGCTGTGAAACTGACCTGCAAAACAATTTAGAGCTAATCTGACACAATGATAACATAGCCAAACACAATTTATGTACATACATGGAGAGAGACTAACATGCCCCAGTGCAGATCCCTGGGGAATGCTACATGGTAACATCTTATAGTGGCATTTTTTTGATCCTGCCTTTCTATCCTTTATCTCACAGCTAATTACCAAGTTATGTCACAATGCCATATCTGGTTCTCTGCATTTGTATTATTTTGCTAACATTCTGAGGATCAACAAAATGTGTGATGAAAAAAGGCAATGCCCCAACCTAAGTTGACCTCTGCTATTCTGATAGTTACAGGATGCAACAACACAATAACACAATTAGGAACATAAGTAGACCATATGAGGTGATGGCTCTGCTCTGTAATTCAAATGATCACGCTGATCTTAACTGAACCTTGGACTTCAACTCCACCTTTCTGCCTCCCCGCATATCAATCGATTCCCTGAGAAAAGAAACATCTGCCTACTCTAGCCTTAAAAGTATTTAATGATGAGTAGTCACAATCCTCTAAGATAGAGAATTCCCAAGATTCACAATGCTTTGATATGCTATATTTAACATACGTCTTATTTGTCATATACTATATCCCGAAATATTATTTTCTGAAAACAATTTTTTGCAGAAGATCAACTGTAGTTTGGAAAGTTTACGAAGATAATATGCATGGATATTATTTAATGCCAATGACATACTGACCTCACAAAATTAATCTACATCCACAAATCCATGAATATTATTCTTGAGCAGTACAAACTGATGCCAGCAGTTATAGGCTTTAGGTTCTTTCTAGTACAGTTTCACAGCTCTGAAATAGCCTCTTAGCTGACCTAGAGTCTAGTGGAAAAAGTTTCGTTGCTGCACAGGTATGCCAGAACCTGCATATATGATTGATATAATGCCAAGTGTTTAGTCACTCTTGCACTGATGCTATATTCCAGTTATGCTTCTATTACTAATATTAAAAATAACAGGTTTGGAGCCACCTAGTTTCACCTTCCGAACCATCTTCAATAATAGTGACATAACTAGGTCTTCCAATTGGGGCCAAATTTAGAACTGAATGTGTTTTGGTAAATTACAACTAACATTGCTGCCATTTCCTTGCTAATCACTTTTATTTGGCAAGTGAAGGAGGTATTAGGCACAAAGTCAGACAGCTGTCTTAGCTTTTAATATTTTCTCCAGCATCATTCATTTCTTCCTTATACAAAATGCATTAATTTTTACTTTTAACTTTCCACATAGTGCTGAGAGTTGACCTTTTTTAGTCATTGTGAAAACAGACACAAAGTACTCACTTAACAAATATGATAATTCCTAAATATTCACCATACTAGTAAAAGATGGTGGCACTCTAGCCTTGTGGTCAGATGTTTGTGGGTTAAAGTTTGACACCAGAACTTGAGCACAAACTTCGAGACTGACATTCCAATGTGGTGTTGAGGAGGCATTGCACTCTTAAAGGTAGCAATAAAGGATTAAATTGTGGCCCTGACCACTCCCTGAGATGTAAACAAGCTCTTGGCATTATTTCAAAGAAGAACAGGGGAGTTATTCTTAATAGATGGAAATGTGTTGCTGGAAAAGCGCAGCAGGTCAGGCAGCATCTAGGGAACAGGAGAATCGACGTTTCGGGCATTAGCCCTTCTTCAGGAATGAGGAAAGTTGGTCCAGCCAAGATAGGTTAGATGTAGTTCCTGAACTTCAATAATTATTTTTAAATCACTTCACATAGGCATTCTCAGTGTCATGACAGTATTTTGCACATAGTAACTTGAAAAGCCTAGTCTCTAATGAAATGTAACAAAGTCTTCCATCATGCAAGGCAGTTGAATATTGCTCTCATGCCTTGTCTGAATCAACGGACTTAGAGGTTTACTTCTAGTTTTTTTCAGATACTGGGAGAATAGAAAGAAAGAAATTGTGACTTTCAGAAGCTCCACTCATCCAAAAGTGCCTTGCAACCAATGAAGTACTTTCTAAAAACTATGTTCATTACTTTACTTTATTGTAGGAAATGCAGCATATAATTTGCATTCAATAAGCTTTTTTAAATTCGCTGATAGGATGTGGGCATCACTGACTGGGCCATTATTTATTGTCCATCCCTAATTCCTGTTGAGAACGTGGTAGCCTATTTGAACCACTGCAGTCCTTGATGGACCAGCAATGACATGAGGATGGGAGCACCATGATTTTGACCAGGTAACAGTGAACGCATGGCAATATTATTCCAAGTCAGAATGGTGTGTAACTTGAAGGAGAGCTTGCAAGCAGTGTAGCTCCCAAATATTTACTATCTATATGCTAGCATTTACTGGTTTGGTAGGTGCTGTCAAAGGAGCTTGGTGAGTTGATGTGGTGCATTTGTACATAATACTAATCTGTCACTGTATGTCAGTGGTGGAGGGAATGAATATTGAGGTTGTGAGTGAGTGCTAGTCAAGGGCATTGCTTTGTCTTGGTTGGTGGTGTTGGTGCTGCACTAATTGAGGCATTTGAAGAGTAGTCCTTCATAACCCTGACATTTACCTTGTGGATGGTGGACAGATTGGGAGAGTTAGGAGATGAGTGTTTGACTTGGTCATATAGATGCAGTATTTATAGAATTGATTGAAATTTAGCAGGGCCTCTAGCAGATCTAAAGCTATTAATGAGGTGCCGGAGAACAACGTGCTAATATTCCTTTATTTAAGAAAGGCTGTACAGAGAAGCCTGGGAACTATAGGCCAGTGAATATGTCATCAGTGGTGGGAAAGTTGTTGGAGTGGATTCTGAGAGGTAGGATTTACATGTATTTGGAGAGGCGAGGACTAATTAAAGATAGTTAGTATGGCTTTGTGTGTGAGAAATTGTATCTCACAAATTTGATTGAGTTTTTTTGAGGATGTAACCAAAAAGATTGATGAGGGCAGGGTGGTAGATGTTGTCAACATGGACTTTAGTAAAGCCTTTGACAAGGTTCTACATGGAGAAAATGAGGACTGCAGATGTTGGAGATCAGAGTCGAGAGTGTAATGGTGGAAAAGTAGGCAGTATCCGAGGAGCAGGAGAATCGACGTTTTGGACATAGAACCTTTCCTGAGTCATTGAAAATCTTACTGACCATAGTGAAATCATCTGCAATCGTCCCCATTTCTGACCTTATAATGGAAGCAAGATTATGTGGTAGACTGATTAGTAATGTTAGATCATATGGAAATCGGGGAGAGGTTGTCAAACGGATACAAAATTGGCTTGACAGCAGGAGACAGAAGGTGGTGGTGGAGCATTGTTTTTCAGACTAGAAGCCCGTGACCAGCAGTACTCTGCAGGGATTGGTGCTGGGTCCACTGTTGTTTGTAAACTATTTGGTTGAGAATTTAGCAAGCTTGGTTAGTAAGTTTATTGATGACACCGAAATTAGTGGTATAGTCGACAGTGAAGAAGGTTACTAAGAGTACGACAGGATCTTGATCAGCTGGGCCAAAGGGCTGAGGAATGACTGGTGGAGTTTAATTTGGTTAAATGCAGGTATTGTGTTTTGGTAAAGCGAACAAGGACAGGACTTATACAGCTAATGTGGAGTGTTGTCGAACAAAGGGACCTAGGGGTTCAGGCACATAATTTTTTGAAAGTTGCATTACAGGTTGATAGGGTGGTTAAGAAGGTGTTTAGCACACTTGCCTTCTTTTTTCAGACTATTGAGTATAGGAGTTGGGATGTCCTGTTTTGAGGTTGTACAGGACATTGAGGCCACTTTTGGAGTAGTGTGTACAGTTTTGGTTGCCCTGCCATAGCAAGGATATTATTAAATTGCAGAAGGTTCAAGAAACATTTACCAGGCTGTTGCTGGCACTGGAGTGTTTGAGTATTAGTGAGAAGCTGGACAGGCAGGAACTTTTTTCCCTGGAGTGTAGGAGGTTGAAGACCTTAGAGGTTTATAAAGTAATGAGAGACCTAAATAAGGTAAACAGCAAAGATCTTTTCCCTGATGTGGACGCATTCAAAACTTGGGGGCATATTTTTAAGATGAGAGGACACAGATTTAAAATAGAGACCGGCGAAGCAACCTTTTCACACACAGGATGGTTCAAATATGGAAAGAACTGCCGGAGGAAGTGGTAGATCCATGTACAGTCGCAGCATTTGAAAGATCTTTGGACAGGTACATGAATAGGAAAGATTGAGAGAGATTTGGGACAAATGCAGGCAAGTAGGATTAGTTTAGTTTGGTTTGAGAAATTTGGTCAGCATGAACAAATTGGACTGAAGGGTCTGTTTCCACGCTGCATGACTCTGAGTCTAATTCTGTTTCTGGTCAGTAGAAACCCTAACTATGTTGATAGTTAGGGATTCATTAATGGTGATGACATTGAATGTTGAGGATGATGATTAGATTCTCTTAAAATGGTCATTGCCTTGTACTTACGTAATACAAACATTGTTTGTCACTTATCAGTCCAAACACTGGTGTTGTTTTGATCTTGCAGCACCTGGATACAAGCTGCTTCAGTATCTGAGTCATTGAAAATCTTGCTGACCGTAGTGCAATCATCTGCAATCGTCCCCATTTCTGACCTTATAATGGAAGCAAGGTTTTTGATAAAGCAGCTGAAGATGGTTGGGCATAGAACACTACCCTAAGGATCACCTGTAGTCATGTCCTGGGACTGAGATCGTAAAAACCATAAACATCTTTCTTGTGCTAGATGTGATGCTAACTAGTGGCAAGTTTTCTCTGATTCCTGTTGACTTCAGTTTTGCGAGGACTCCTTGATGTCAAACTTGGTCAAATGCTGCATCAATATCAAGGCCAGAAACTCTCACCTTGCATCTTGAGTACAATTCTTTTGTCCATATTTGGATCAAGGTTGTATTGGGTCAGGAATGGAGTAGCCTTGATAGAATCCAAACTTGGAAATCATTGCGGAACAAGTTTCTCCTCATGATACAGCCTCCATCACTTAAATGATTAAGATTAGACTGATGGAGCAGTAGTTGTCTTTGTTGGATTTGTCTTTTATTCTGTGCTCATGATCTGCCTGGGCAATTTTCCATTTGTTGGCTAGGTCCCAGTGTTATAGCTATAGCAGCCGAACAAAAAGTGCAGCTAATTCTGAGGCGCAGATCTTCAGTAATATTGTCAGAGGTTGCTAGGGCCCATCACCTTTTTTATTGATTAGCATATGGAGCAAATTGAATTATTAGAAGGCTGGATAGGCTGGAACTGTTTTCCCTGGAGCATAGGATGATATTGTAAAGGTTTCTAAAAAACATGAGGGACATAGATAAGGTGAATAGGCAAAGTCTTTTCCCCGCAGGAGGGGAGTCCAAAACTAGAGGGCACAGGTTTAAGGTGAGTCGGGAAAGATTTCAAAGGGATCTGAGAGCAACTTTATCTTAGAGGGTAGTGTGTAAATGGAACAAGCTGCCAAAGGAAGTGGTAGAGGCAGGTACAATTTCTACATTTCAAAGTCATTCGGACAGGTACATGAAGAGGAACGGTTTCGAGGGATATGGGCCAAATGTAGGCAAATGGGACTTGTTCAGTTGAGGAGTCCTGGCCAGCATGGACGAGTTGGGCCTAAAGGCCTGTTTCCATGCTATATGACTCTGACTGTATAAATCATTTTGGCTGAATAATGGCATCAGTGATACTGTGGCTCTCCAGAGGACACCAAAATAGATCACCCACTTTATACATTTGGGTGAAGGCAAATACTTCCACTATTTCTTTTGCATTTTTGTGTTGGGCATCCCCTTCATTGAAAATAGTGTGATGACATGTGCCTTTAAGAGGGACATAGATAAGGTGAATAGGTTGTTTAGATGTGTTTCTCATGAAGAGGAGTGTTGTAAACCTGGTGATTAAGTCTCTGCTCTATGGAAAGCTGAGTAAATAACTTTGTTTTTTAAATTAGACAAATAATGGCTGGAGTCAGGTTCATGCACACCCTGGGTTTTAGTTGTTTGAAGTTGGGGTTTTGGAGTTGAAGCTGCTGGACACAACTCTCTCTCTCTCTCTGTCTGCAGCTGCACAAGTTTGAGTTCTCTCTCTGCTGCTAGATTCATTCTGCTGAGGTTCTTTTTCCTGGACTGGAGGAGATAGTAAGTGAGGGAGATCTGTTTTGCTGAATTTGCCTTTTTCAAGGGTGTGTTTATCGGATACTGTTATATTGGAACAGTTGATGAATAGTAGTTAAATAATATTATTTTGTTAAATATTTCAATAGAGTTCAGGTTATGCCAATTCCTTTTTTTTTGTTTGTATTTTAACAGTGATGTAAGAATAAAATGTGTTTTGCTTAAAACCTAGTAATTTGACTAATCAAATGACATCTGGAATGCAGTGCCTCTCATAAAAGTTAGAGTATAGGCTGCCTCCTTGCAATGTTTTGAGGGGGTTTGGTCTAGTCCATAACAATGGAAATATTTATGGAGCCATCTCCTCCTCCTGTTAATCGATTTAATTATCCATCACTAATCAAGCTTGGATGCGGCAAGATTGCAAAACTTTGATCTGATCCATTGGTTGTGAAATCATTTGGCTCTATCATATGCTACTTACCCTTTTGGCACACAAGTAGGCCTGTGTTGTTGCTTCACCAGGTTGACATCTCATCTTTAGGCATAAAGAGGAACCTCGATTATCCAAAGGACTCAGGCGGGAGTATTTTGTTCAGTTAATCGAATGCTGGATAACCGAGGTTCCTCTGTACTTAATGCTGCTCTGGGAACGCCAATCTGCATTCTTTATTTAGTACCAGGGTTGATCTCCCAGCTTGACAGTAATGGCAAGAGTGGGATACACTGGGTCACGGGGCCACATGTGGCTGAATACAATGCTGCTGCTGATGGCTCACAGCACCTCAGATGCCTCGAAATAAAACAAAGAGCTGCGGATACTGGAGATCTGCAACAAAAGATTTTTCTGGCAAAATTCAGCAGTCTGGCATCATCTGTGGAATGAAAGCAGTGTTAACGTTTAGAGTCTGGTGACTTTTCATCAGAACTGTTAAGCAATTAGGAAAAATAAATAATTACACTGAAAATGAGGTTGTGGGGGAGTGGAGAGGTGATTGGATAGGAAAAGTTGGAGCCCAGAAAGAAAGAGGTAGGTAAACAAGCAGATCATGTATTGCAAGCCTGGACAGAAGTAAAGCGGAATAGATTATAATTAGAGCTAAGAGTAGGTAAGAATGGGTGACTGTGTGAAAAACAACCCATAATCATAACAGGACCAGGTGTAAAGTGGGTAAAAAACATGAAAGAATGAAATCAAGCTCTAAAGTTATTTGACTTGGTGTTGAGTCCTAGAAGCTACAAGGTCACCAAGTGGAAAATGAGATGAAGTTCTCCATTTTCTGTCCTTAAACCAGGTTTTCACTGCAAGCTGTCACTTATCTTCCAACTGCTCGAGGCTTAATTTTGGAAACCAGTCCTTTATTGGTACTTAATCAAACATTTTATTAAAATTCATGTAGACAGTTTGCATTAAATTCAGTTCAACAGCTTTCTCTGTTGTGCCATCAAAACAAAATGCAATTAGCTTATTCCATCATAATCTGTCTTGTTAAGCCCACCACTTTTTAAGCAATGTTCTGTTATTTGGTTTGCCACAACATGCTGTTTCCACATGATTGTTTGTGCTTTCAGCTCACAAACTTTATTTATAACACATTTTTGTGTGTTTACATAGACACAGGTTAGGAATGTCTTATGTTCCTTGTTGGCCTTAACCTGCTACTTCCTTCTTTAATCTAGTGCTAGTCAATACTTTCACTCCTTTATACATCTTTTCTATTTCTATATGTTGGAACCCACTCCCTTCCAATTTTGATTAAATCTTTTTCAACTTCCCTGCAAAGGCATTGATCCCAATTATTTTGGCATGCAAAAGTTTAAATAACCATCTCCTGTCCTGGAAATGATTCTGATATCCAACAACTCTGAAGTTCAAGCTTTGATCCTTTCTATCTTCTGGCAAGGGGGCATAGCTTTAAATTAAGGGGGGGGGGGTAGGTATAGGACAGATGGTACGGGTATGTTCTTTACTCAGCGAGTCGTGAGTTCATGGACTGCCCTGCCAGTAGCAGTGGTGGACTCTCCCTCATTATGGGCATTTAAGCGGGCATTGGATAGGCATATGGAAGATAGTGGGCTAGTGTAGGTTAGGTGGGCTTGGATCGGCGCAACATCGAGGGCCGAAGGGCCTGTACTGCGCTGTATTCTTCTATGTTCTATGTTCTATGTTTACTGTTAGCTTCAACCTTTTTTATACCTTATTATTTTCTTTTTTTTTATTGTGGTTCTATTTTACTGGATATTTTCTTGAATGCACACAAATTTTCCTGTATGCTTAAAACTGGCTCTTATACATTGAGTAACAATGGTCAGAAAAGTCTTTAATAGAATCTTTAATTTTTAGGGGTATGTTTTGATTTTGTATTTTATTAATTCATTACATATATATTTCTAATTATCCACAGGTATATTCATTAAATGTTCAGAACAGTTTAATGTGGTCATTTAGGTTCGATCACTTTGAAACCCAGTTTCATGATGCGTCTTTCTCACACTCAAACCTCATATTAAATTCAATTACATTATGGTTACTTGCCAAAGATGTTCCTTTGTCATCAAATCATTGACTAACTCTCTCATTTACTTGTCACTATACCTGGCATGTCTACTCAACAACCATTTTAAAAACATTTTTTGAGCATTCTAGAAATTAATTGACTTTGAAAATTGTTCAGCTTCTCCCAGTTTATGTAAAAACTAAATCTCCTGATGCAAGTGCATTCTTTTTTTCTGAGTACCTCAATAATCTCTGGTTTAACATACTTCTCCTTCATATTACAATCAAGGATTTCATACTTAAGGACAACTGGAGTTTCATTTTCGTGGTAAAAACAATGACTGCAGATGCTGGAAACCAGATTCTGGATTAGTGGTGCTGGAAGAGCACAGCAGTTCAGGCAGCATCCGAGGAGCAGAGAAATCGACGTTTTGGGCAAAAGCCCTTCATCAGGAATAAGGGCAGAGAGCCTGAAGGGTGGAGAGATAAGGTAGAGAAGGGTGGGGTGGGGAGAAAGTAGCAGAGAGTACAATAGATAAGTGGGGGAGGGGATGAAGGTGATAGGTCAAGGAGGAGGGTGGAGTGGATAGGTGGAAAAGAAGAGAGGCAGGTAGGACAAGTCATGGGGACAGTGCTGAGCTGGAAGTTTGCAACGAGGGTGAGGTGGAGGGAGGGGAAATGAGGAAACTGTCGAAGTCCACATTGATGCCCTGGGGTTGAAGTGTTCCGAGGCGGAAGATGAGGCGGTCTTCCTCCAGACGTCTGGTGGTGAGGGAGCGGCGATGAAGAAGGCCCAGGATCTCCATGTCCTCAGCAGAGTGGGAGGGGAGTTGAAATGTTGGGCCACAGGGCAGTGTGGTTGTTTGGTGCGGGTGTCCCGGAGATGTTCCCTAAAGCGCTCTGCTGGGAGGCGTCAGTCTCCCCAATGTAGAGAAGACTGTATCGGGAGCAATGGATACAATAAATGATATTGGTGGATGTGCAGGTAAAACTTT
>NC_057721.1:25493297-25496256 GCF_004010195.1 Chiloscyllium plagiosum
AAAAAACGGAGGGCTTGGAGGCCCTGGTCATGACAGATGGAGGTGTAGAGGGATTGGATATCCATGGTGAAGATGAGGTGTTGGAGGCCGGGGAAACGGAAGTCTTGGAGGAGGTGGAGGGTGTGGGTGGTGTCTTGAACGTATGTGGAGAGTTCTTGGACTAGGGCGGATAGGACAGAGTCGAGGTAGGTAGAGATGAGTTCAGTGGGGCAGGAGCATGCTGAGACAATGGGTCGGCCAGAGTGGTCAGAATTGTGGATCTTGGAAAGGAGGTAGAACCGGGCAGTGCGGGGTTCCCGAATACTGGAGTTTTCATTTACTGAATCACCCTGACTGAACTCCATTCCATGTACTGTTGTACACATTATGTTCATTGGATGGCTACTGTTCGTCTGTTCTGAATATCCATTTCAACGATCCTGGAGCCAAGTAAGATTAGCTTACAATTAAACCTGGCTCTCAGGAACGGTTGCTATATTTATACACTTTGAGGTCCTCATCCAAGAAAGAGCTGGCAATTTATTGGACTTTGTTTAGCTCGATTTAGACATCTCGTGCCCTACAATAAGTTATTGTGAAAGAAAAGGAGTACATTTTTTGTTAATTCATATGAAGGATGTTGTGTAGGTCTGGAGTTACTGTCCATCTCAAATTGATCTCAAGAAAGTGATCGTAAACCACCTTCTTGAACTACCGTCAGTCTCTGGGGTAGTTTTGCCCACTGTGCTATTAGGAAGGGAGTTCAAGGATTCCAGCAACAACAAAGGTGTGGGTATATAGAGAGTCATAGAGATGTACAGCATGGAAACAGACACTTTGGTCCAATGCCAACCAGATATTCCAAACCAATCTAGTCCCACCTGCCAGCACCCAGCTCAGATCCCTTCAAACCCTTCCTATTCATATACCCACCCAAATACCTCTTAAATGTTGCAATTGTACCAGACTCCACCACATCTTCTGGCAGCTCATTCCATACACGTACCACCCTCTGCGTGAAAAAAGTTGCCTCTTAGGTCTCTTTTATATCTTTCCACTCTCACCCGAAACCTATGCCCTCTAGTTCTGGACTCCCTGACCCCAGGGAAAAGACTTTGTCTATTTATCCTATCCATGCCCCTCATAATTTTGTAAACCTCTATAAGGTCACCCCTCAGCCTCCGACGCTCCAGGGAAAACAGCCCCAGCCTGTTCAGCCTCTCCCTGTAGCTCAGATCCTCCAACCCTGGCAACATCCTTGTAAATCTTTTCTGAACTTTTTCAAGTTTCACAACATCTTTCCAATAGGAAGGAGACCAGAATTTCACACAATATTCCAACAGTGGTCTAACCAATGTACTGTACAGCCGCAACATGACCTCTCAACTCAATACTCTGACCAATAAAGGAAAGCATACCAACTGCCTTCTTCACTATCCTATCTACCTGCGACTCCACTTTCAAGGAGCTATGAACCTGCACTTCAAGGTTTCTTTGTTCAGCAACACTCCCTAGGACATTACCAATAAGTCCTGCTAAGATTTGCTTTCCCAAAATGCAGTACCTCACATTTATCTGACCTAAACTCCATCTGCCACTTCTCAGCCCATTGGCCCATCTGGTCCAGATCCTGTTGTAATCTGTCTTCACTGTCCACTACACCTCCAATTTTGGTGTCATCTGCAAACTTATTAACTGTACCTCTTATGCTCACATCCAAATCATTTATGTTAATGACAAAAAGTAGAGGGCCCAGCACCGATCTTTGTGGCACTCCACTGGTCACAGGCCTCCAGTCTGAAAAACAACCCTCCACCACCACCCTCTGTCTTCTACCTTTGATTAGATTAGATTAGATTTAGATTAGATTTCTTACAGTGTAGAAACAGGCCCTTCGGCCCAACAAGTCCACACCGCCCCGCCGAAGCGCAACCCACCCATACCCCTACATTTACCCCTTACCTAACACTACGGGCAATTTAGCATGGCCAATTCACCTGACCTGCACATCTTTGGACTGTGGGAGGAAACCGGAGCACCTGGAGGAAACCCACGCAGACACGGGGAGAATGTGCAAACTCCACACAGTCAGTCGCCTGAGTCGGGAATTGAACCCGGGTCTCTGGCGCTGTGAGGCTAACCACTTGAGCCAGTTCTGTATCCAAATGGCTAGTTCTCCCTGTATTCCATGAGATCAAACCTTGCTAATCAGTCTCCCATGGGGAACCTTGTCGAATGCCTTACTGAAGTCCATATTGATCACATCTACTGCCTGCCCTCATCAATCTTTTTTGTTACTTCTTCAAAAAACTCAATCAAGTTTGTGAGACATGATTTCCCACGCACAAAACTATGTTGACTATCCCGAATCAGTCCTTGCCTTTCCAAATACATGTACATCCTGTCCCTCAGGATTCCCTCCAACAAGTTGCCCACCACTGAGGTCAGGCTCACTGGTCTATAGTTCCCTGGCTTGTCCTTATTGCCCTTCTTAAACAGTGGCACCACGTTTGCCAACCTCTAGTCTTCAGGCCCCTCACCTGTGACTATCGATATACAAATATCTCAGCAAGAGGCCCAGCAATCAGTTCTCTAGCTTCCCACAGAGTTCTCAGGTACACCTGATCAGGTCCTGGGGATTTATCCACCTTTAACCGTTTCAAGGTATCCAGCACTTCCTCTTCTGTCATCTGGACATTTTGCAAGATGTCACCACCTATTTCCCTACAGTCTATATCTTCCATAACCTTTTCCACAGTAAATACTGATGCAAAATATTCATTTAGTATCTTCCCCATTTTCTGTGGCTCCACACAAGGCTGCCTTGCTGATCTATGAGGGGCCTTATTCTCTCCCTAATTACCCTTTTGTCCTTAATATATTTGTAAAAACCCTTTGGATTCTCCTTAATTCTATTTGCCAAAGCTATCTCATGTCCCCGTTTTGCCCTCCTGATTTCCCTCTTAAGTATACTCCTACT
>NC_057721.1:25496304-25542642 GCF_004010195.1 Chiloscyllium plagiosum
CTTTCAAAAGTTCTTGCCTAATACCGTCAAAATTAGCCTTTTTCCAATTTAGAACTTCAACTTTTAGATCTGGTCTATCCTGTTCCATCACTATTTTAAAACGAACAGAATTATGGTCGCTGGCCCCAAAGTGCTCCCCCACTGACACCTCAGTCACCTGCCCTTCCTTATTTCCCAAGAGTAGGTCAAGTTTTGCACCTTCTCTAGTAGGTATATCCACACACTGAATCAGAAAATTGTCTTGTACACACTTAATAAATTCCACTCCATCTAAACCTTTAACACTATGGCAGTCCCAGTCGATGTTTGGAAAGTTAAAAATCCCCTACCATAACTACCCTATTATTCTTACAGATAACTGAGATCTCCTTACAAGTTTGTTTCTCAATTTCCCTCTGACTATTAGGGGGTCTTGAGAGGCTGGTAGTTTGCAACCTTCTTAATCCTCTGCAGTCCATGTGACAGTCAGGACCAGAGAGTGTAGCATCATTTTATATGGAGATGAGGAGGAATTCTTCTCTGAGTTGATAGTCTTTGGAACTGTGCTACAGAGAGGGAGGGCAGGATCCTTATGTATATAGAAGGCTGAGATAGACAGAATTCTCAGATTCTAGGGGAATCAAGGGTCATGGGGAAAATGCTGGGAAGTAGGTGTGAAGAATGTTAAATCAGCCATGAATCTACCGTAGGCCTCTGAGGTAAAATGGCCTACTCCTGTTCTTATTTCTTACGGTCTCACTGTCTGTTCCAAAAATGTAGGGACAAAACTTTTAAGACGGTGAATAGGATTGCTTTGTATTAGATGGTGTTGAACTCATGCAGGATCCATCCCTTATGTTTTGTCAATGGTAAATAGGCTTTTGTGGAATCTGGAGTCGAATTAAATGCCACAGAATTCACAGGCTTTGACCTGCTATTGTAGCCAGCGTATGTATTTGGTTGATTGAATTAAGTTTCTGGTCAATAGTACCTCCCGGGGTATTAATGGTGGGAGGTTCCACTATAGTAATGGAATTGAATGCTAAGGTCAAACTGACACGTGCGGCACAAATGTTTAGTTAATGCATTTATTACACAAGTTCATTTAGTTTTGTTATCAATGCTTCCTTACTTTAAAAACAGCAAGAAACTTGACAGATCTGGCAGCATCTATGGAGAGTGTGACGAGAAACATTTAGTCCAAAATAACTATTAATTTTGAAACAACTGAACTTGAATTGTTTCTCTCTCCACAGATCTGCTGATTTTTGCTAGCACTTTGTTTTTATTTCATAACTCTGGAATACTTTATTTTTGTTTTTGCATAGTTGCATTGATTGTTTTCTAAGATGCTAATAAATCACACTATGTACCTAACCACAAACATTTACAAGTTAAATACCTTTAATACTGGAAACATCAATCTTCTGTTGCTTCAATTTCTCACATGATTTCTCAACACATTCAAAAACTGAACGCAAAATCTCTCTTGGATCCTCTTCTGCCCATCTATAGAATAAAATGAAAACTGTTGATCATTAAACTTGTTCAATATGTAAGAAAGGACAGGGAACAACAAATTAGCAACTGAAGGGCAAGTTGTACCTGTTAGATTTTATATGCAGAGGTAAGATTTGATGTCATGACATTACCCATTTCAAAATATCACATAACATTCTCAATTATCTCATGTTAATTTGTCTATACTGAAAGAAACACAAGGCAGAGGCTCCTTTCCCATCCCATTTAGATCTACCTTATTTCTCATCAATGTTGACTTACATCCTCACACATACTCACACTGTCTGACTTGAAATTATTACAATTCAATTGTTACGAAGACCCACTAACATTCAGACCAAACAAAACCTGGTCAGTATTACTGGAAGATATAGCTTGCCTGTTGAGAAAGAATGTCTTACTATAAGGAACAGTGATCAGTCTGACAATTCATCATTCAAAATTAGCAGAAGAGTCTGCAAGACTAGCATAGAGTCTAACAGAACTATTAGTAGCTACCTGCTTCAATGTTAACTAACTCTCCAGACTGGAAAACAAGAGGAAGACATTCAAGACATTAAGCTCCAGTAAAATGCAGACTGTTCCGTCTCCAGTTGTCCTGTACATGACACTCCGTGTTAGACAGCTCCATAAGCAAAGGGGCATTGCTGATTGGTGCCATTCAGCAATATATTCATTGTTGAGGCCAACCACTTTAATATTTTATTTTCCCCATGAGTGATAACGTTCATGCATTGGATATTGTCCTTTCTAATAAAGACAAAGAGCTCTTAGCAATAATCCCAAATCTGCACCAAAATTGGAGGTGTAGTGGACAGCGAAGAAGGTTACCTCAGAATACAACAGGATTTTGATCAGATGGGCTAATGGGCTGAGGAGTGGCAGATAAATTTAGATAAACCTGAGGTGCGGCATTCTGGGAAAGCAAATCTTAGCAGGACTTAATACACTTAATGGTAAGGTCCTAGGGAATGTTGCTAAACCAAGAGACTTGGCGTGCAGGTTCATAGCTCCTTGAAACTAGAGTCACAGGTAAATAGGATAGTGAAGAAGGCTTTTGGTATGATTTCCTTTATTGGTAAGAGTATTGAGAGGTCGTGTTGCGGCTGTACAGGACATTGGTTTGGCCACTTTTGGAATATTACGTGCAATTCTGGTCTCTGTCCTATCGGAAGGATGTTGTGAAACTTGAAAGGGTTCAGAAAAGATTTACAAGGATATTGCCATGGTTGGTGGATTTAAGCTATATGGAGAGATTGAGTAGGCTGGGGCTGTTTCCCCTGAAGCATTTGAGGCTGAGGGGTGACCTTATAGAGGTTTATAAAATCATGAGGGGCATGGATAGGAAAAATAGGCAAAGTTTTTTTTCCCTGGGGTAGGGGAATCCAGAACTAGAGGGCATAGGTTTAGGGTCAGAGGGGAAAGATATAAAAGAGACCTATGGGGCAACCTTTTCACGCAGAGAGTGGTACGTGTATGGAATGTGCTGCCAGAGAAAGTGTGGAGCATAGTACAATTCAAACATTTAAAAGATATCTGGATGGATATATGAATAGGAAGGATTTGGAGGGTTATAGGCCGGGTGCTGTCAAGGGGGTCTCGATTAGGTTGGGATATCTGGTTGGCATGGACGAGTTGGACTGGAGGGTCTGTTTCTGTGCTATACATCTCTATGACTCTCTGATAAGATTCAAAAAAGATGCAAGAAAAAAGGTATCAAAAATCATCAGAACTTGAGCAGGTGTAGGCAAACCAGTCAATGAGACTGATCTGCCATTCAATAAGCTTACAACTGCTCTTCTATCTCAAATTCATATTCCCACCTTATCCCCAGAATCCCTTTATTTGCTTACTATTTCTATTGATGATTTTCTGTTGATCTGTCTTCAATATGCTTAATTATTGAGCACCCACAAGTTCCCAAATGGCAATAATTCTAAAGATTCACAGCCATTTCAGTGAAGAAATATTACCTCATCTCAGAGTCTTAAATGGCCATCTCTTTATTCTGACACTATAAACCTTTGTTCTAAACAGCTGAGGGAATCATGCCAACAGTCAGTTACTCTAAATACTCAAGCTTTCTGTACAATGTTTAAATGAATGTAAACCCATTATTATTCAGGTTACTGAATTAGGACTAGTCAGAAGGATATTTGAAACATTTTTGAACTCAATCAAACCCGTAGTCAATAAAACTTGCCATAATACCATCCAAAAAAGAAACAGAAGAGATTTCAAAATGCCAGGCTTGAAGTGCCTCGTGCTTGATTTCTACACTGCAATAAGGAACTCATTACTACATTGAAACTGGAGGGTTGGACAGGCTGCACAAAAGCATGTTTTAAAAGGATATTATTCCTTCATATTCTCCTTTTGAAATTCTAACAGCATTTGGAAAATTACAGCATATTTGAACTTCAAACTATCAATCAATTGAAGGAAATTTCAATCTTCCTCAATCAACTGATTCAGTACCTTCTTGATTACATGTCGTTTTGGAAATAGTGCTATTATAAAAATGAACTTTAACATCACATTTACACAGTGAAGATATAAAGTGGAAAAAAATGTATATCATTAAATTTTAATAAACATATCATTAAAAAAAAGTTAAGGAATAGGTAGTCACAAATTATGTGAACGCTAGTCTGAGTAGAAGAAAATCAAGGATCTTTAAAGCAGCATTTGATGCAGAGAACAGTTAAGAATGTTAGTCAATTTTATAGACAAAGGAAATAATACGACACTGATGATGGATTGAATTGAATTAAATTTATTGTCACATGTACCGAGACACAGTGGAAATGATGATGATGATGATGACGATGATGATGATGCAGATAAAGTAGCTATGGTAATGGCAGTTTACCAACTAGTGAGTTAAAATAACCTAATGTGTGAAAATGGGAGATAATTGACAGAATTTGGTTAAGTATACGACATAATATCAATCTGAAACACTCAAAATAGTTCCAGAAAAAGATGAGTGCATTCGGAAGGATATCTTCTCACAAAATTAACTGATCGTTACTGACGCTTCATGAAATAAGGTGGCAAATTGGTATATTATACTTTCAATACTGAATAAATTGGATTTTAAAAAAATTGTATTAATTGCAACAGACAGTTAATGAACTCTGCAACAGTGTTAACACAAAAGGATCAGATCTGGAAGTCAAGCTGAACCTGCACTGGAATGTCATAAAATGTATCAATTTGTTTAATGTTATAATGAGTGATAAAATGTGTTCTAATTACCAATGAGTTTTAAGAATTCTCTCTGCCCCTTCCACTCCACCACGTCACCAGGTAAGTCTGCCAGCAAGGTAAACAGTCAAGGGAATTGTAATGATCTTACCCTGCTTGTGGAAGTTTCTGCAAAATTTCCACTTGGTGTTGAACAATGATTTCAGTTGTCTTCGGATTAAAGACCTGTAAAGTGGTTGTAAATCGTCAGTTTCTTCACGCAGTAAAAAAGATAATAAATTAACATCAGAAAAAAAGTTGTATTTATCTACTATAATATTATACTATCCACAACTATAGTGAAAGTCAACATCAATGAAAAACGGCAAATGTCATGCTATATATGATGAACGTTTTAAAATAATGCCACAATGATATAAAACATGGACTAATGATTATCATATTCAATTGTCTAATTTGATACTGAAATTACTTTAAAAAGTGACCAAAAACACTAAGTTACAATGGCTACAGCAATCACCTGGCCCACTGGTTGGTCAAATTTCATGAAACCAATATGGATTAAGCAAGAGACAGCAGAACTGAAGCTAACACTTTTAGTCAGAACAATTAAACTAGCCAGGATGTCCCTGCCAGGGAGGCATAAATTGGCCCTCATTTCCTATTTTAAGATGCAACTTACTGAGAATGTTCACATGTTGAGGATGAAATTTTGTCTACAATTAACAAACCTAAAATCATTATTTCCATATCCAGAAGAGACAACCATTTTATATTTGAAGGAACTCATTTTGACTGAGCTGGAGAAATTGACATTTGAATGTAGAACCTCCATGCTGAAAAAGTCTCCCTTGTGCATCTGAAGAAGAAAAGTCTGTTGCAACATTGACTGGAAAGAAACACCAAGAAACCAAGAACATTATTTAGATAAATGTGAGGAGCTGCATTTAGGAAAGGAAACTCAGGCCAGAACTTATACAATTAATGGTGAGATCCTGGGGAGTGTTGCTGAACAAAGAGGCCTTGGAATGCAAGTTCATAGTTCCTTGAAAGTGGAGTTGCAGGTAGACAGTATAGAATTTGGTATGTTGCCTTTATTGGTCAGTACACTGAGTACAGGAGTTGGGAGGTTATTTTGCTGCTCTGCAGGAGATTGGTTAGATCATTTTTGGAATACCGTGAGCAGTTCTGGTCTCCCTGCAATAGGAATGATATTGTGAAACTTGAAAGGATTCAGAAAAGATTTACAAGGATGTTGCTAGGGTTGGAGGGTTTAAGCTATAGGGAGAGGATGAAAAGGTTGTGGTATTTTCCCTGAAGTGACGGAGGCAGAGAGGTGGCCTAAAGAGGTTTATAAAATCATGGGGGCATGGATAGGGTGAATAGCCAAGGTCTTTTCCCTGGGGTGAGGGAGTCCAAACCAGAGGGCATAGGTTTAAGGTGAGAGGGGAAAGATTGATAAGGGACCTAAGGGGCAACTTTTTCAAGCATAGGATGGTGCATGTCTGCAACGAGCTGCCAGAGGAAGTGGTGCAGGCTGGTACAATTACAACTTTTAAAAGGCAGCTGGATGAGTATATCAATAGAAAGGATTTAGAGGGATATGGGCCATATGCTGGAAAATGAGACTAGATTAATTTAGGATATCTGGCGTGGATATGAGTTGGACCAAGCTGGCTGCTTCTATGCTGTACAGCTCTATGACTCTATTACTTAAAATTAAAAGCAACCTTCACTGATGGCCAGAAATCAATAAGCCAACCATAGTCTTAGGTTAAAATCCTGTCTCAAGTACTCTCAAAGATTTTCCTTTTATACTGGACATTATCCACTTTTATTTTTGTACCTGTATCTGTGAGACTCACTAAGGCCATATACTTGACATTGTGTCTTTATCATATTCCTCAGGGATGGCAAATAACAGATCTACTCCTTTTTCCAACTCTGAGAAACCTTGTCAGTTGGAAAGAGTTACAGTTTTGCACCAAAACAAAATTAAACCTTTGTTGTAGACAACGATAAAGCTGAAAAGAGGGGAGCGGAATCACCCCAACCTGGTCATAACAAAAAAAAGTCAAATATTCAAACATACTTGCAAATAATATTTTCTGAACAATCATTACAGGGACACTAGTTGAACTATTAACACCTGTATGCGATTGCTGACATGAGAATTTGTGGAGATTTACTGAGAATGTCACCAAATGACCACATGATCTATTGCTTTTCTGGGCATGAATTTAAGAGAAAATTACCAGATTTATCAAATCTAGCATCATCATCAGTTAACAAGCACTTGAGAGTCGCCTGAACCTTACACCAGTTAGAATAGAAGGTTTATAACAGAGAAAAAAGGCCATCTGGTTCATTGTGCCTGCACCAGCAGAAGAATGAGTCACCCAGTCTAATCCTATTTAACATTTGGTTTGCAGTCCAGTAGATTACAGCACTTTAGGTACATATCCAGACATTTTTAAAATGAGTTAAGGGTTTATGCCTATGCTACCTTTACAGGCAGTGAGCTCCAGGCACTACCAGCCTTTTGGTGAAAAATGTTTTCTCATCTCTTTCCACCAATCACTTTAAATCTCTAACTCAGTCACTAGTCTCTCTCACAGAGAGGTGGAGTCACTCAGCATGGAAACAGACCCTTCGGCCTTCGGACCAACTCATCCACACTGATCAAGTTTCCCAAACTAAACTAAACTAGTCTCACTTGCCGGTGTTTGGCCTATATCCCTCTAAACTTTTCCAATTCATGTACCTGTCCAAATGTCTTTTAAATGATGTATCTTCATCTACTACCGCCAGTTCATTCTATATACAAACTATCCTCTGTATAAAAAGGTTGCCCTGCCCCTCAGATCTTTTTAAATCCTTCTCCTCTGACCTTAAGAATATGGCCCCCTAGTTTTGAATTCCTCCACCCGAGAGAAAATATCTTAGCTATTCACCTTATCTATGCCCCTTATGATTTTTAAAACTTCGATAAGGTCACCCCTCAACCTTCTATGCTACAGTGAAAAACGTTCCAGCCTATCTTATAACTCAAACCCAATAGTCCCATCAACATCCTTAGGTCAACAGACCTTTCTCATCCTCCCTATCCCAGGCTCCTAATTTTTTTACACTTCAAATTAAATCTCCCTTCAGTCTCCTCTGTTGCAGGGAGAACAACCCACAACATCCATCTTTCCTTACAGCTGCATTTTTCAATCCTGGAAACACCCTTAATTTCCTTTGCACCCTTTCTTATGTAACAACATCTTATCTGTAATCAGGTGACCAGAGCTGCACGCTGTAATAGAACTTTGGCCTAACAAATTACTTATAGATTCAAGCATAAACTCCTTGGCTCTTATGTTATATACCCTGGATAATAAAGGAAAAGATTCCACGTGACTTATGTATGAAGGAAGTTACAGTCAAAAAAAGTTTTATACGTGCATTTGTAAACTATAAAACAATGAAAGAAAGAATTTCAGTGTTGTCTTTGTGAACTACAATATTTAGAAAACTATTCAGTTTTAATCAACAGAAGATAAATCAGCTTATGTGTTTTCAGAAGGTGATAACTAAAGTAATCTAAGTTTCTAAATAAAATAAGGACTAAGATTTGTAGGCTTAAAATTATATCTATTTCACACAGCCGTTTCTCACTGTAACCACACTCAATTATTCACATTAAACATCCTGCCAATTAAATTGGTGAACATCAGAATTTTGACAATTTAGTCGACATGGCTTTTATGTTTGAGAAATAATACGGTTTAACATTTAAAATCATGCAATCTTGAACTTATCTTTGAAACGATAAAGTCCAGAATATTTTTTTCGAGTAGCCCCACAAAAAGAAAATATCATAGAGAGTAAAAGGTTATTTGGAAATGTTAAGGACTCCTCTCAAAAAGCTAATAAAAATATTATCTATACCTACTTGAGACAATGCCCCGCTTTTAATTTTTGATATCTGAATAGCAGGTGAGTGTTTGCGTTAAAATTTTAAAATTCCATTTCTTGACTCCAACTAGACTTTCTGTTCTAAGCTTGTACAACTTGAAACTAGATCAAAGTTCTTTAAACAGAAGCCACAAATTCACATTCAAAAATCATGAAACTGAGAAACCTGGCTCCAACATGCTCATTTCTAGTTATAAAGAATGGTTTAGTGAGAGGAGTGGGGAAAGTGGGGTTGAGACAACTAATGTGCTCTCTGAAGGAAAGCTGGCAATTAAATTACTTTAAAGATGGTACTTGCACAAGATTTTATCTCTGTATTGCAGCTGAAGGGGTATAAAGGTGGCTTCATGAAATAGATAGATGCCTTACCAGTAGTAAATATCATGTAACCCTGTAATTATTGTGACAAATTAGTCTGTTCATACGGTTTAAATACAAATCTTGCCAAGATTTTGCAATTGAGCAGGATATTTTAAATCACACACACTCAGTAAAATATATTGCCAAAAAAATCTCCACCTATGAAGGCAGTAGCCAACTTGATTAAAGGCCTAACTAATAAATTCTTGGACACAGAATACAGAGGATGAAATTGCATAAGAAAATTCAGCATGATTTAAAATGCAATTCACAACAAACCTAATTTTACCCTCCTAATTTTGTTTGCTATCCAGTTAGGAAAATAAGGTCTGCATGAAAGTATAAAGGACTCAAATTTAGTGCTGCAAATGTTTATTGCTTAATCAGAGAAATTGCTAGCTAGCACAGTGTATTCACTCCATTAACAGGAATACTGTGGTATACTTACTTCTATTTTCTGTACTAGAAAGAGGAAATGAAGCAGGTTTAAATTCATTGACTATGTCATTCTATTTGTTCAGAAGGCAGAATAAATTTAGTGAGTTGATTTACATTTGCTTCCTCTTATTAGAGCTAGTTTGCCTCCAGAAGATAAAGTAAATGTATACAGGAGGATCACACCAGGTTACAGAATCTATTTCTCTCAAGCAGTTCCATTATAGCTTGAGTTATACTATGCTTTAATTAGACACAGGATTCTTGACCTATAGCATTAAACTACAGAGAATGTCCAGTGTCAGCTCAAGATATGCGAAGAAATGTATAACTTGATGAGAATTTGAAGACGCAGCATTTAAAATGGCTGAGTCATATGTTCAAAGTTACAAGAAATCCAAATACATATATTTGCTAGCACATCTTTACATTATCAACAAGTAAAAGGTCATTATTCCTGCTTTGATTTTAAAGTTAGATATTTTAATGCTATACAACAAAGTTAAATGCTATTTAAAATTATGATAACAAAAAGGACTCTGACAGGAAATCAAAATTAAAAGGAAAAAGCTATTTTACCAGTCCACAATTTTTCTGATACTGAGCAATTATTCGAAATGACTTAGATTTAAAAATTGTGTGGAAGTAAGTGCTTACATTTAAACTATATGAAAAAGAGCATGTAACTAACCAGTAGTATAGTTATTTCGGTTTGAAATTGTTTCCCCTCAGAAAATGGATTTGGATTGAGGAAACTCCCATCTGCCAGTGATTCTCAAAGAATAAGGATTTTTTTCTGAATATACTCATCAATATCTTCAGGTTCCATAGCACTTCACAAATCAGTGAATTATTTTGGAAGTGGAACCATTATTGTGTTGGCAAATACTATGTGCAATTTGAATACTGAAAAGTCATGAAAATAGCAAATAATTTGAATGAATATTAGAAGTTTTTTTTCAAGGTGGAATGAATAGCAAACAACTTTAAAGAAACATTGATATCTTTTTGAAGGTGGAATGAATTCTCAATTTTGTATAGTAAAACAAGACCTTTTATATTCAGCTGAAGCAAAGAACAGGCAGTTGGAGCTGCAATTTAATGTCTCATCTAAAAGGCACAACCTCCAATAATGCAGCATGCTCTCACTATTGAAACAAAAAGCCAATTAGTGCTTTATTGGGACTTGAGCAACTGTGGAAAAATATATTTAGTTTCCTCTCTTACATAATATTCAATGACCTAATTGAGGAACTCTCCACCCTCACAAGCATGGACCTCATTAATGTACCACCCTTTCATGCCATTGATTGCAAGAAGCTAATTTTATGATTACTGTATTCAGTTCTTATTCTTGAGTAGGAAGGGTGATGAAAAATCACAAAATTTAATTGGGAGGTTTGCACCTAGGAAACTAAAGGTGAGAATTTTGCTCCTGGGTTGGAATAATTCCTGACTTTGCAAACCTGATCAAGGGAAGGTGCCCTGGAAATTCAAAGTTTTGTCCCAGTGGCTGGGCTTGGTGGGAGTCATGGTGGGAGGTTCAGAGTACTGAGGCAGTCAGAGCAAAAGGCTAGATTTAGTGCTCCAGCACTGTCAAAAATAGGATAAAACACAAAATTAGGCTCTCCTTCTGCACATTCATACCTAAGTTTATCAATCACTCAACGATTTCCAAAGGCATCCCAGGATGTATCCAAACAAGTACTCTTTGGCAGCTTAGATCTATTCTCTTACCAGATCTAAAGTAGATAAATAAAATCTTGGACATTTCACGAACAAAAAACAGATCAGACCAAAACAGCTATTCTTTATTTGTGTCTACATGAACAATAAAGTGTAACTTAGAACCTCTCATTATTCCTCCACCTGCGAAAATGGTATGTGCTGAGTTTGGGGCAGGACTCCCAGATTTGGGCCCCCACCACAAGCTTTGTAATAATGGTGAGATTCTCCACCTGTGTGAAATTTCAAGCCTAATTGTGTTATCACCTAACAGTTTGTGTTTTTAAAAAATTCATAGATATAATTTGTATCTAGACTCTAATTTGTGGGACAGTGTGCCTCTATTGGGGCAAGAATGACAGCACTTGCTGGGACTCCCAAGCCCTGCTCTGTTGTTTGTCTATCAATTTTCATGGGGCTGGATTGAGGACAGACTGAGTTTTGAAAGTGCCCACTTCCTAAAGGTAACTGGCTACTTAATTGATCAACTGCTTCTTTTGAAAGGGGATTTTGGAGCCCCCTGAATGTGGAAATTAGACCAGATAGAAGTGTCACTGGACTCGAAACAGTAAGTCTACTTTCTGTCCACAGATGCTGCCAAACCTGTTGAACTTCTCCAGCAACTTCTTTAAGAAAGTATCTTTCCTTTGGATAGCTAGAGTAATACTTTGGAGAGACGTCGATTTAGATGCAGGACCTTTTAGGATTAGGGGTTAGAGATCATTTGACGGAGGGCATCTAGGGCATTTGGTAATCCTAGGAGAATGGGTCAAATATATGGGGGGGGGGGCGGGGGGGGGTGGTCAGCAGGAATTAGCTGAGATGTCTTTTGAAACAGTTAACTGTGAAGGAAATTGTTTATAAATGTGCACTTTAAAAAATACAGTGCTTTTCTCAGTTGGAGTGTTGTCTGCATGGGTGTGTGTGTGTGTGTTTTGTAATCTGCTTTTAATTCACAATAGAGGAGCCTGTGGATTGATAGCTCCACCTACTATCACCTCAGGTTTTTAAGTATTGACCACAAATTAAATGTTATTTAGACAAGACATTGACCACTCAAATGAGATGTTTCTTTTAATAAGTAATCTGTTCTTGCAATCTCTCTGTCTTGGGTGTTTACTTTTTTAACTGAAAATGTGTTGCTGGAAAAGCGCAGCAGGTCAGGCAGCATCCAAGGAACAGGTGAATCGACATTTCGGGCATAAGCCCTAAATCAATGAGAGCCTATATTTTCCAGTAGTGACATAACCAAAAGACTGGGAGCTTTTATTTCTGTCATGATGCTTCTTGGCTCCTGACTCAAGCTAATGCTGGATGACAGGCGAGTTGGTACAGATAAGAAAGGACAAAGGTGGTGAGTAGGAGATGAGTTGGCATAGGACAATTAAGGGTCCTAGAGACAGACACATTGCAGTTAAAGGAACCAAGTTATATGGGTATTGGTTAGAATAGGAAGTATGAGGGGCCATGTGGGTTCAAAGGCATAGGATGTCGGTTCAGAGGCACTAGTTTTGACAGGCATGGAGAATAGGTAAATGGGAATGGGGCCATGGGTATGGATAGGTAGGCATAGGGTGACACATATAGCATGAGGATTAATGAGGAGGATAGATGTGCAAAGGATGGCACAGGGGGTATAGGGTAAATGGGGTTGGGTTAATGGGAAGACGATGGCAAAAAGCTAAAGAAAGATCGTAGAGTTGCTGGCATGAATGGGGATTGGAAGTTTATGGGGTGAGAGCAGGAGGAATATTTCTGGTTTTAATCTTTATTTTTAAATTTTGCTTCAAGTGCTGGCTCTTGAGGCAGGCTTGAGGAACTGTGTATCCTCTGAGACTCTTCCCAGGTCACTGGGGCATGATTCTCAATTCAGCATGCAGCTCCACACTGAAAATCCAAAGTGCAGGCAGTCATTTAAAAAAAAATGGTTTTACAGAGCCAAAGTTTCTCCCTCCTGTGTTTCCAACCCAAACATGGACAAAAATCAGGCTGAATATATTACTGTAATAGCAACCTTTTTGAAAACAAAATTATGGTAAAATAGTAATGTTATCAGATATCAATGGCTTTCTTTCTACCACAATGCTTCCTTAACCCAAAACCTTTGATTAGGATGCATTCTAGTCTACAATGGAAATGCCTTCCTGCCCAGTCACATTTTCATACTCAACACCATCTCCCAATTCCCCGAATCCTGCTTGACTATAGCTCGAACCTGGAATGTTTATGCAACAGGATCAAAGTCCATATTTTAAACCATTTGTCGATGAATGACACTTCAAAATGCATTTGAATCACTGACGTCATTATACGTAGCCTTGTCCTCATCTGGTAACAGTGTATTGCTTTACAACACTCTTGAAAATGCTCAGTAGTACAAGATTAAAATGCTACTTTCGAACAGCAAAATTAGTTCCATGCCATTTTTCTTTCAGTTACCTTATTTTAGATTTGACACATGTCCTGTTGGCATTGCTTAGAGATCAGTAACTCCAATGTTATAAGGTACAGTATTTTGCAAGAGGTTAGCCTGTTGCTTTCCATGTCTCAGAATTATGTACTCTGACCCAAATGGTTGTGATCATGAACTAAGCAGGCATATAACACAGAAGTGTCCATATCTCAGCATTAGGAAGCTCATTTATAGAAAAATGAAATAATGCCTAATGTAGAAATTAATTCTCTTAAAGGATCGTTAAATCTCTGGAATTCAGCACAAGTCTGCTGGATGGTTACACATTGAATAATTTTGTTAAGGAGGAGATAGACAGGATTTTAATTAGTAATGGGTTGAAGGATTATGGAGAGCGAGCAGTAAACTAGAGTGGAGACTGAGTTGAGGTCATCTATGAACATATCAAATGGTGAAGCAGGTTTGAGGGGCTGAATTGCCTTCTGCTCTTGTTTCTTCCGTTCTTATTTATTTATTTCACTGGCACAGAAAGATGTTAGATGAAGAAACTGATAACAACAAAGGCCAATCATTACACTTAGTAATTGAAGCCAATAACCACACTTAAATTTAATTGTGATGAACATATAAACAGCAAACGTTGCAGGGCACATTTAGATAAAATATGCTGCGTTCATTTTCTTAATATGTGTTCACTAAGCAGGTTTTTAATGGCAACTGACCAAATTTCTAGAGCCTCATCAGGACTTGAAAAGACTCAGTTTCACTTTGAAAGAATTTGTAGATAAAGTCGATGAAGAAAATATTTAAATCCATGCAGATTTTTATTAATATTGTTTTAACAATATATAAAGGTGGATTTGTAGAAAGACAGCACAAAAAGGTGTCTTGTGACCCTTTGTGTCTGTGCCAGGTTTTTGGTAGAGTTTTCTAATTAATCCTATTCCTTGCTTTTTTTCCATTCATATTATGAACATCTATTTAAATTAGGAGCAGAAGCAGGCCCTTTGAGCCCCTTGAACCTATCCCACCATTCAAGATGATCACAGTTAATCTGATTAATCTATTATCCTGGTTTTCCTATACCCTTTGATCACCATGCTTATCACGATTCTAGCACCTCTGCCTTAAAATTATTAAGATTCTGCTTTCTCTTTTGAGAAAGAGTAAAGACCTTCAATCCCAGAGAGTTAAAAATCGCATAATACCTGGTTATAGTCCAACAGGTTTAATTGGAAGCACTAGCTTTTGGAGTGCAGCTCCTTCATCAGGTGGTTGAAGGCTTTGTTGAAGGCATCTTAAACCTATTGTACAGGGGATTCCCAGCTTCTGTCGTGACACTACGGATTTCTTACAGAAACTCAGCACCCACAGACCAGTTGAACTGGGAACATTCCTTGTCACAATGGATATTTCCGCACTCTACACCAGCATCCCCCACAATGATGGCATCGCGGCAACAACCTCAGTACTTTTAACATCAACAACTGCCAATCTCCAAACACCATCCTACAACTCATCCACTTTAGCCTCGATCACGTCTTCACCTTTGACAACCAGTTCTTTATCCAGACATATGGAACAGCCATGGGGACCAAATTTGCACCCTAATATGGCAACATCTTCATGCACAGATTCGAACAAGACTTCTTCTCTATGCAGGATCTCCAACCAACATTATACACCAGGTACATTGATGACATTTTCTTCCTCTGGACCCATGGCAAGGAGTCACTGATAAAACTACACAGTGATATCAACAAGTTTCATCCCACCATCAAACTCACCATGGACTGCTCTTGACTATCTGTCTCATTCTTGGACACATGCATCTCCATCAAGGATGGACATCTCAGCACCACATTCTACCGCAAACCCACAGACAACCTCACATTACTACCCGTCTCCAGCTTCCACCCAAATCATATTAAAACAGCCATCCCCTATGGACAAGCCCTACGCGTACATTGGATCTGTTCAGATGAGGAGGAACGTGATGGGTACCTTGAGGTACTCAGGGATGCCCTCATAAAAACAGGGTACGATGCTCAACTCATTGACCACCAGTTCTGACGTGCCACAGCATGGAACTGTAATGACCTCCTTTGGAGACAGACACGTCCTGCAACTGACAGATAACCCTTCGTTGTCCAGTACTTCCCAGGAGCCGAATAACTACGCCATGTTATTCATGTCCTGAAACACATTATCAATGAGGATGAGCACCTCACCAAGATCTTCCCCACACCTCCACTGGTCGCCTTTAAACAATCACCAAACCTCAAACAGATCATTGTTCGTAGCAAGCTGCCCAGCTCTCAGGATAATTCCATACAACCCTGTCACGGTAAGCGCTGCAAGACGTGTCAGAGCGTGGACATGGACGCCACCATTACACGTGGGGACACCTCCCACCATGTATGTGGCAGGTACTCATGTGACTCAGCCAACGTTGTCTATCTCATATGCTGCAGGTAAGGATGCCCTCAGGCATGGTACATAGGTGAAACCAAGCAAAGGCTACAGCAACGGATGAATGGGCACCGCATAACAATCAATAGACAGAAGTGTTTCGACTTCGGACCTTACACCCCTATACACACACACAGACACACACGCAGACACTCACACATACTCCTACAGACACAGACACTCCCACACTCATGCATGCATCCTCTCACAGACTTAGACCACTTTACACATACATACACTCTCTCTCACACTCACAAACCCTCCACCCAGACACACACACACATTCCCACACACACACATGCATCCTCTCACGGACAGACACATAACACACACACGCGAACTACTCTCTCTCTCACACACACACTCACAACCCTCCATCCCAAACAGACAGACAGACACACACACAAACCCATATGCACACATATACATATACGTTTGTGGGGTGAATTTATAATTGCAGAGTTACATTGTACTTTGCTCAAAAACTGCACGAATCCATATAAGACTATGTTAACTCACTTTTAAGATTAGAATCAGTCTCAACATTATGGCACAGACAGGGGGCTAACACCTTCAACATATTATCTGGCTGACACTAATTGTTACAGTTAACCTGAGAATATAACTTTTAAAAAAAAGTTTTGTGATTTACATAAGAAAGAAGTGAAACTATTATGGTCATTCTAACAGATGAAAGACTCAACAAACAATCAAGGTATTTTTCAATGTATAATTTCAGTTACATCACACTTTAAACTTTCGCTATAAATTCAGTGTCTTACAATTGTGTACTCCACAACCACCTGATTAATGACTTGGAGGAAGTCATTAATTGTTGTTGCCAAATTTGCAGACAAAACCAAAATGGGTGGAAAGGCAAGTTGTGAGAGGGATATACACAGTTTACAGAGAAATATTGATAGGTTATGTAAGTGAGTAAAATGTTGGAAAATGGAATATAACGTGAAAATATATGCAGTTGTTCATTTTGGGAAAAAATCACAAAAGAACAGAGTACTATTTAAATGGAGAGAAACTGCGGAAAGCTGCAACTCAAAGGGAGTTGGGGATATTTATGCACAAAATACAGAAAGACAGCACACAGACACAGCAGGTAATCAAGAAAGCTAATGGAATGTTGACCCTTATTTCAAGGAGTTGGAGAAAAAGAGTAATGAAGTCTTATTGCCTGTCACTAACCTCAAACCATTAACTGTTTTCTCTCGACACATGCTGCCAGACCTGCTAAGTTTCAACAGCAAGTTCTGTTTTTGTATATTTCAGATCTCCAGCATCCACAGTTCTTTGTTTTATTATCCACAACAAGTATACCATGTGGTGTTTCAGCATTCGCTTTTTGAAAGCCCATATACACAAAACCATAGTAACCGCAGCACTTTCTCCATCTCTTCAAAGAACTTCATCATGTTTGATTAACTTGATCTTTTTCAACAAATAAGTGCTCGCTTGCATAAATGAACTCTTCTTTTCCAAATGCCTTTTATGTCTTGCACAATTTGTTCTAAGTGTTTTGCTGGCATTAAGTTGACATCCTATAGTTGTCTGCAATGTTTCCTCTTAACTCCCAACTTCATGGCTGCACATCAGTCATGAAGATACACAGAGGCTGCTCACAAGTTGTGTCCTTTAAGATATAGCATGTACTCAGTCATACTAAAAACTTTAACCATACCATATGTTGAAGTGAACAGACAACACTCAACAATAATTTTCAAAGAATATTTGCTCCAAGTTTATCCATTCCATTTTTTTTTGAAACAGAAGTGTAATATTTACAATTTTGCAGCCCTCTGGCAACTTACACATTTAGGGAAGATTGGAAGTTTAAGGCCAAAGTCTGCACAATTTCCAGCCTTCCATCCCTCAGCAATCAAAAATGCATTCCAACTGTGTGACTTTTCTACTTTAAATCTTACCAAAATATTGAAGTATCTCCTCTTTATCTATTTTTATTTTATCTCAGATCACAGTTGCTACAAAATCAGCAACACAAAGTACAAATTTGTACTTCATCATGCCCTCAGTTTCCAAAAGAAAATCTCCTTTTGGTCGCTAATCAGTCCCATCCTTCCTTTGACAATGCTTTTACTACTTATCTTTCCAAAAGTTACTTGGCTTCCATTTTATGTTAACTGGGTGTTAATCTACTTTCAATTTATTCTTAGCTTCTTGTGTTTCCTTCTTCAGGCTTCCTCTGTAATTTTTACATTCAACCGAGCTTTCTATTATATTATGAAATTTACAATTGTCTTACAATGTTTATTGCCTTATAGAAAGGAGTCATTGCATGTACATAACCTTTCTACATCACCCGCAAACATTTCAAAGTACTTTACAGTCAATAAGGTAAGTTTTGTTAGAGGAAATTTTGTTAGAGGAAATACAACAGCTAATCATCATCATCATCACTGGTAACTTGGGTCAAGTATGATTGTCCTCCTGTAGGGCGTCCATTTGAATGTGTTCAGATGGCTGAAGAGGCCAATCCGGGATCCACAGATTCTATTGCAGTATGGGCATTGGTGGGTAGTTGGAGATGATGGTGGGTGGGCCTTCCTGATGTTCTGTCTCTCCTTGTTCAAGGATCACTTCTGCTCAGTGGCATAGTGGAGATCGATTTCATGATATATAGCTCCCTGCTGGATGATGTTTCTCCAGTGATTCCAGTTTGACAATAGACAATAGGTGCAGGAGTAGGCCAATCTGCCCTTCGAGCCAGCACCACTTCAATATGATCATGGCTGATCATCCTCAATCAGTATCCTGTTCCTGCCTTAACCCCATAACCCTGTAGCCATGTCCTCCCAGTTGTTGATGTTGGAATTTCTTGATGTTGGTCCAGACATTATCCTTGAAATGTTCCTTTTGGCCACTCAGAGGCATGCTGACCTTCCTTCAGCTGGGAGTACATGATCTGTTTTGGGAGACATGAATTGGGCATTTGGATAACATGGTCGGTCCATTGGAGTTGCTGCGGAATTATGGTGGTAGTGATGTTGGTGCTGATGTTAGTGCGTTTTCCCAAGTGATCTGAAGGATTTTTCGTCCGGATCTCTGGTGGTGTTGTTCCAGTACTTTAAGGTGCCTACTATAGGTAGGCCATGTTTCAAATTCACAATGGGAAGAACAACGGCTTTTTTAGCCAATATGTATGTCAAGTGGTCTGACAATGAGCAATATAATAATGAATGATGATCTGTTTTCTGATGTAAACTAAGGAATAAATGTTTCCCAAAGGATTCGGGTAGCTCCTATTTTTTCTTGAAATAACGTCATGGGACCTTTTATGTTAAAGACGTTCAACTGATTGGGGAGCTAGAGCCTCAGTTTAACACCTGATTTGAAAGACAGCATCTTCAACAGTGCAGAGCTTCCTCTGAGATCAAAATGTGTCTACCTTTTGAAGGTGTCTCATGTATAAGTATTGTTTGTCTGGCAATGTTTGAATTTAATCCACTTGAGTCAGACACCTTTTCAATTCACCTTTTACTGTGAAGCCTTTCTATATTTGATTGTAAATCGTCTTTCTCCATGACTATTTTAAATTATTGGGGGATGTATTTTTTCAGGATGTGCACTAAACCCTCCTGAGGATAATACCAATGTGAAACCATATTTGGAGTGACAATAAAAGCTTGAGAATCAGATAGCTCAGAATGGAAATACATGATTTTAAAGTGATCAGTTTCTTTTCAAACATTTAAGCCTTAGCTATATAAGCCATGTAACAATGTGTTGCACAATTCTAAAACAGGAGACAGAAGTAAGATTCCTCTTGGCTCATACTTATCATCAGTAAATGTACTGTGAACCAATTTAAAATTTGCTAATAGTGTTTTATACCATAATCAACAAAATAATGAAATCTGCTATACAAGGCACTGGCTTAATAACATACTTAGTTGTGTTGTGTTAAGTTTAAAACTGTAACATATGATACCTTGTACAATTCTAGCTTTTATGCTTTAATAATTCCCAGCTCCACTCTTAACCCTCTGGCAATTATGCCAATTGCACATATTCCTGATAAAGGACATGCTCCGCCTAGTAATTTGGGTCAACATAAAACAATATAGTCAAGATTACAGTGGTGCTGGAAAAGGACAGCAGGTCAGGTAGCATCCGAGGAGCAGGAAAATTGACGTTTCGGGCAAAAAAATCCTGTACAGAATTCCATTTTTGCATATATTTCTGTGGCTGAATAAATCGGCTTATTCTTTCACCTCACCTCCCTGACCTGATTCCACATTGACCCCAACGCCTTACTGGTGTCTGGCACTATCTGCTCCATGTTCTTTCACATTTTTCTCTTTGCTTGTTTTCCCAGCCCCACTAATTCATCTGCAGCAAAATTGCTGTTTGGAGAGTTAGTTTCTCTTGGCCCATTGCTCACTTGTGTTTCCATACCAAACCATCAGATTTAATATCACGTTATCAATATTTAGAGGAAAACATGCTAAAGCACTTCAGATTTCCATGTCTGGATAGCTGAATGATTGGGCAAAGGGAGATAGGCCTATAGTCAGTCAGAAGAAGCAAAAGCTTCATTTTGGTCAGAGTTAGGAAGGTACAGGAGCTGGAGAATGTCATAGAAACTGTATAAGGAAAGATCATGAATGGATTTAAATGTGAGACTGAACATTGAAGAGCTTGGAAACAATAGAGATTAGGACATGGAAGATATGAAGCTGGCTTTATTTCCCATCCCTACTTCCTCTACTCAAGGCTTGCTAGACAACTTCTGAGACTAGTTAAAAGATAGTTATATATTGCTGTGTTGTCATCTCATTTCTGCCAGAATGAACAAGGAGAGTTCAATTAGACAGAAAAGAATCTCTCAAAGAATTTAGTGAGCTAGTATAATTGCTTTTACAATTCAGGAGGCTAGTTGGTTTTTAGATTTTTAAGACACCTCTGGAGCAGATGTGACCTGAACCCAGGCCTTCTGGTTTTGAGATAGGGATACCACCACAGTGCAACAAAACCTCAAATGGTCTGTTTTGCTGATTGCAGCCTTTTATGGCAAGTTGTGAAACCAAATTCAAATTATCAGCTGCCATTGTGGAATGTGAACTAATGGTATTTAAATTACAATCTGAACACTGACACTTTCTTTTATACTGTGCATTTTGGAAGGAATTGATGAAATTCTTTTAAGCAATATGTTTTGAAAAACATTACATTGAGAAATATACATCACCCTTCCCAATGTGACAAACTTTATACTTTTTACACAACGTGCATAATATTTACAATATAAGGGTTTAGTTAAATTATAAAATTGTTTAAACTTGAAAGCCCCAAAGCAGTGAAAAACAGTCATGCACAAGATAACAATTGGTGTCCCACAGCAGAGAAAACACTGGGAATAATTTTCAAAATATCAGATAACATGCATTCCTCACGTTTTTAATTACAGCTAATGCATTTCTAAACTCAGTGGCTCATCATTTCTGTTGCTGTTATTTTTAAAATCCAACTATAATAGTTAATATGGTGAATGACTTTATGAGACCTTCAACATCAGTTTTTACAGAAGATCCCAAAATCAACAAATTCATGGCATAGATCCCTTACAAAGAAGGAAGTTGTCAATGATCTATCAGCAATAAGAAAGTAAAGGAGCTGTCCCAACATGTACTGGGAGTAAGGCAGGGACAGAAAAGGTTTAAATCTCCCAAAGAAACATATAACAGCTTTCCAGACTTTCAGCTACAAAAAAACAGATTAATCTGGCAGAGTTGCTTCCCTGCAATAGGATTGACAACTTTTAAAAACAAAATGACATATGGAGAGTTTATAATGGATCCTCAAAACATTCTTTATACCATCAAGGAGATGCTCAAACATATTCAAGCATAAGAGTGATGGATTCACAGCCCACCTCAGAGCAGCTGACAGAGCAAACTGGTAGTTGGGCAATGCTATGAAAGAGAAGCGTCTGTATCAACATGTGTCTGCATGTCTGAGTATCAATGTGTGTTGCCTGTGTCAATCTGTGTTTATCTCTATCAGTGTCTGGTTATGTCTCAGTGTCAGTCTGAGAGTGTTTGTCAGTGTGTGTATGTCTTTGTGTCAGTATTTTTGTTTCTGCGTCAGCATGAGTCAGTGTTTCAGTGTCAGTGTCACAGCATCTGTATCAGTATGTGTATACCTCTGCATTAGTATGTCTCTGTGTCAGTATATGAGAGAGTGTCTGTCAGTGTATGCATGTCTCAAAGGCAGCTTGAGCCTCTGTTAGTGTCAGCATATGTCAGTGTGTGTGAATGCCTCAGTGTGTGTCAATATCAGTATGTCAGTGTCTCTGTCACTGGGTGAATATGTCAGTGTCAATATTAGTGTGTGAATGTCAGTGTCAGTGTGTGTATATCAGTGTCAGTGTGTGTATATCAGTGTCAGTGTGTGAACGTCGCAGTGTCAGTGTGTGTATATCAGTGTCAGTGTGTGAATATCTCTGTGTCAGTGTGTGTATATCAGTGTCAGTTTGTGAATGTCAGTGTCAGAGTGTGAATGTCAGTGGAGGTGTGTGAACGTCTTAGTGTCAGTGTGTGAATGTCAGCGTCAGTGTGTGAATGCCAGTGTCTGACTGTCTCAGTGTCAGTGTGTGAACGGCTCAGTGATTGTGTGTGAATGCCAGCAGAGTTGTGTGAATGTCTCAGTGTCAATGTGTGTATGTCAGAGTGTGAATGTCAGTGGAGGTATGTGAATTTCTCAGTGGAGGTGTGTGAATGTCAGTGGAGGTATGTGAATTTCTCAGTGTCAATGTGTGAATGTCAGTGGAGGTGTGTGAATGTCAGTGGAGGTGTGTGAATGTCAGTGGAGGTGTGTGTATATCGGTGTCAGTGTGTGAATGTCTCAGTGCCAGTGTGTGTATGTCAGAGTGTGACTGTAAGCAGAGGTGTGTGAATGTCTCAAAGTCAGTGTGTGAATGTCTCAAAGTCAGGGTGTGAAGGTCAGTGGAAGGTGGTGTGTGAATGTCAGTGGAGGTGTGTGAATGTCTCAGTGTCAGTGTGTGTATATCAGTGTCAATGTGTGAATGTTTAAGTGTCGGTGTGTGAATGTCTCAGTGTCAGTTTGTGAATGTCTTGGAGTTGTATGAATGTCAGTGTCAGTGTGTGAATGTCAGCGGAGATGTGTGAATCAGTGTCAGTGTGTGAATGTCTCAGTGTCAGTGTGTGTATGCCAGAATGTGAATGTCAGTGGAGGTGTGTGAATGTCAGTGCAGGTGTGTGAATGTCAGTGGAGGTGTGTGAATGTCTCATTGTTAGTGTGTGAATGTCTCAGTGGCAGTGTGTGAATGTCAGTGTCAGTGTGTGAAAGACAGAGGGTGAATGTCAGTGGAGGTGTGTGAATGTCAGTGGAGGTGTGTGAATGTCAGTGGAGGTGTGTGAATGTCTCATTGGCAGTGTGTGAATGTCTCAGTGGCAGTGTGTGAATGTCTCAGTGGCAGTGTGTGAAAGTCAGTGGAGGTGTGTGAATGACAGTGGAGGTGTGTAAATGTCTCAGTGTCAGTGTGTGAATGTCAGTGGAGGTGTGTGAATGTCTCAGTGTCAGTGTGTGAATGTCAGTGTCAGTGTGTGAATGTCTCAGTGTTAGTGAGTGTATAAACATGTCAGTCTGTGAATGTCAGCGGAGGTCTGTGAATGTCAGCGGAGGTCTGTGAATGTCAGCAGAGGTCTGTGAATGTCAGCAGAGGTCTGTGAATGTCAGCAGAGGTCTGTGAATGTCACAGTGTCAGTGTGTGAATGTTTCAGTGTCAGTGTGTGAATGTTTCAGTGTCAGTGTGTGTATGCTAGAGTGTGAATGTCAGTGGAGGTATGTGAACGTCTCAGTGTCAGCATGTGAATGTCTCAGTGACAGTGTGTGAAAAACAGTGGAGGTGTGTGAATGTCTCAGTGTCAGTGTGAATGTCAGTGTCTGTGTGAATGTCTCATTGTCAGTGTGTGAATGTCTCAGTGGCAGTGTAAGAATGTCAGTGTCAGTGTGTGAAAGTCAGAGGATGAAGGTCAGTGGAAGTGTGTGAATGTCTCAGTGTCAGTGTGTGAATATCTCACTGTCAGTGTGTGAATGTCAGTGGAGGTGTGTGAATGTCTCATTGCCAGTGTGTGAATGTCTCAGTGTCAGTGTGTGAATGTCAGTGTCAGTGTGTGTATATCAGCGTCAGTGTGTGAATGTCAGTGTCAGTGTGTGTATGACAGTGGAGGTGTGTGAATGTCTCAGTGTCAGTGTGTGTATATCAATGTCAGTGTGTGTATATCAATGTCAGTGTGTGTATATCAATGTCAGTGTGTGAATGACAGTGTCAGTGTGTGTATGTCAGTGGAGGTGAGTGAATGTCAGTGTGTGAATGTCTCAGTGTCAATGTGTGAATGTCCTAGTGTCAGTGTGTGTATATCAGTGTCAGTGTGTGAATGTCTCACTGTGTGAATATCAGTGTCAGTGTGTGAATGTCAGTGTCAGTGTGTGAATGTCTCAATGTCAGTGTGTGTATATCAGTGTCAGTGTGTGAATATCTCAGTGTCAGAGTGAGTATCTCAGTGTCAGTGTGTGAATATCTCAGTGTCAGTGTGTGAATATCTCTCAGTGTCAGTGTGTGAATATCTCAGTGTCAGTGTGTGAATATCTCAGTGTCAGTGTGTGAATGTCTCAATGTCAGTGTGTGAATGTCAGTGGAGGTGTGTAAATGTTTCAGTGGAGGTGTGTGAATGTCACAGTGCCAGTGTGTGAATGTCAGTGGAGTTGTGTGCATGTCAGTGTCAGTGTGTGTATATCAGTGTCAGTGTGTGAATGTCAGTGTCAGTGTGTGAATGACAGTGGAGGTCTGTGAATGTCTCAGTGTCAGTGTGTGTATATCAGTGTCAGTGTGCGAATGTTTCAATGTCAGTGTGTGTATATCAGTGTCAGTGTGTGAACGCCTCAGTGTCAGTGTATGAATGTCAGCACCAATGTGTGTATGTCAGTGGAGGTGAGTGAATGTCAGTGTCAGTGTGTGAATGTCAGTATCAGTGTGTGAATGGCTCAATGTCAGCGTGTGAATGTCCTACTGTCAGTGTGTGAATGTCCTAGTGTCAGTGTTTGAATGTCCTAGTGTCAGTGTGTGTATATCAGTATCAGTGTGTGAAGTCTCAGTGTGTGAATGTCAGTGGAGGTGTGTGAATGTCTTAGTGTCAGTGTGTGAATGTCAGTGTAAGTGTGTGTATATCAGTGTCAGTGTGTGAATGACAGTGGAGGTCTGTGAATGTCTCAGTGTCAGTGTGTGTATATCAATGTCAGTGTGTGAATGTCAGTGTCAGTGTGTGAATGTCTCAGTGTCAGTGTGTGAATGTCTCAGTGTCAGTGTGTGTGTGTCTCGGTGTCAGTGTGTGAATGTCTCAGTGTCAGTGTGTGAATTTCCTAGTGTCAGTGTGTGTATATCAGTGTCAGTGTGTGAAGTCTCAGTGTGTGAATGTCAGTGTCAGTGTGTGAATGTCTCAGTGTCAGTGTGTGAATGTCAGTGTAAGTGTGTGAATGTCTCAGTGTCAGTGTGTGTATATCAGTGTCAGTGTGTGAATGTCTCAGTGTCAGTGTGTGAATGTCAGTGTCAGTGTGTGAATTACAGTGGAGGTCTGTGAATGTGTCAGTGTGTGTATATCAGTGTCAGTGTGCGAATGTTTCAATGTCAGTGTGTGTATATCAGTGTCAGTGTGTGAATGACAGTGCAGGTGTGTGAATGTCTCAGTGTCAGTGTGTGAATGTCAGTGTCAGTGTCAGTGTGTGTATATCAGTGTCAGTGTGTGTGTCTCAGTGTCAGTGTGTGAATGTCAGTGCAGGTGTGTGAATGTCAGTGTCAGTGTGTGAATGACAGTGTGTGAATGTCAGTGTCAGTGTGTGAATGTCAGTGTCAGTGTGTGAATGACAGTGTGTGAATGTCAGTGCAGGTGTGTGAATGTCAGTGTGTGTATATCAGTGTCAGTGTGTGAATGTCAGTGTCAGTGTGTGAATGTCAGTGTCAGTGTGTGAATGACAGTGTGTGAATGTCAGTGTCAGTGTGTGTATATCAGTGTCAGTGTGTGAATGTCAGTGGAGGTGTGTGAATGTCTCAGTGTCTCTGCGTCAGCGTGTGCATGTCTGTGGCAGCGTCACAGTGTTCTTGTGAAAATCTGTGTTAGTATGTGTGCCAGGGCGAACTCCGGGCGACTGTCTGTGAGGGCTGAGTGGGCGTTCCGCTCGGTTCAGCCCGGTTGACAGGCATTGATGGAAATGTACTTACTAGGAATCGAGATGAGCTGGTGCCCTGATCAATAGCACCAACCAGGGGTCCTGTTGCCATCCTCGATGAGCACCTCCTCCCGCTCTCGCGCTCTCCGATAAACCAACTGCCTCCCGGTGCCCAAGCAAATCAAGCGCGCCTGCCGTCTCCAGAGCGACCGCTTTGTGACATGCTTACTCCCATTGTCTCGTCTCTCTGGCCCCCCGCGCCCCCGCGCTGCGCCTGCCTCGCCCACTCCCTCAGCCTCACCCACTGCACGCCCACGGCCCCACCCCCTCCACGCTCACGGCCCCACCCCCTCCACGCCCACGGCCAATCCGCTAACGAAGGTATGGGCCCAGACAACCAATGAACAGGAAGAGGAAGTCGACCTCTGGCCACCAGCGGCCTCGGTACCAGAGGATGTATGTGGGACTTTGCTTCTGGATTTAGTGACTTACTTCTCAGACTGGTCACAATTCCTATATGATCGACTAAATGGTGACATGAAGCTGAAGCTTGTCAATGTGCCCTCATTAGGTCGGGGGGTGCAAGAAATTGGCAAAGAAGCACCCATTAATACAGCGTGAAATGAGGGTCCTAATTGTTCGGGCCATTGTTGGCATGGAGATGAGACAGCAACTATTAACCATCAATCTTATTTCTCACACCTGACAGGTAGACCCTGATTAATCAGTTTATTACTGTGGAAATGCAGTGGAGATCGGCACTCTATAAATTTAAATAAAGGTAGAATCTATGCATGATTTCCGTTTGTTTTCATAAAACAGGTTGCTGTATCGTAAAAATGAGCGTGTAGCACACGCAAATTGACAAATCACTTTAAATATTTTAAGCGTTATTGCTGGTGTGCCTTCCGTGTTCCCTGTTGAACCAGGATTGATATCCTAGTTGATAATGGTAGAATTTCCTTTCTAAAAGGTCTTCGCTTCACTCTAAGCCCACGCCCTCAGGTCCTGGTCTCCTACCAATGGAAACATCTTCCCAACATCCACTCTATCCAAGCTATTCAATATTCTGTCTGTTTCAATTAGATCCCCCTTCATCCTTCTAAACTCCATCAAGGATAAACCCAGAGTCCTCAAAGTTTCCTCATATGCTAAGCTCTTCATTCCTGGGACCCTTCTTGTGTACTTCCTTCTTGAGATATGGGGTCCAAAACTCTGCACAGTACTCCAAATGTGATCTGACCAGAGCCTTATAAAGCCTCAGAAGCACATCCCTGCTTTTATATTTGAGTCCTCAAAATAAATGACATCATTGCATTTGCCTTAATTACGGACTCAACCTGCAAGTTGAAGTGTTGTGTACCCTTGACATAATGCTGTTGATGGAATAGGTTCTTGCTGTGCAACAATGGCGAGTTCCATTAATACATCATTAAGGTAGATCCAGAGCTGTGGAGATTACAGAGAAATGTGTAAGTATGGGAATCTTCTCAGCACTCCCATCTTTGTCCAACTCCCCAGTCTCTCTGCAAACTATTGTTTACTCCAAATGTGTTTGTGACCAATGCTGCCCATTCAGAAATGCAGAGGTTACAATCTGAAGTAGGTCCCCAAAAGGTGCCCATGCATAGAAACAAGTCAACAATGAGCTTTATTGTGGTGTAGACCAAAAAGTGAGCAGCCTGCCTCCATCTCCTCCAAGGCAACATGAGAGATACATTCTATAAGTGTGTGCGAACATTGGACGCTGTCTTTGTATTTACCACATTTATAGTTTATTTGTGCACTTCTTGAATATATTTGTTGATTTTTTTACATGATTTGGTATATGTTTATACACAAAATAGTTTAAAAAAAACTATGTGCTTGTTAGGGTGGCCATCTCAGAGTCTTGGTCCCCATAGCAGGGATATGGCCTGATTTGTGAAGCATAGAACTGTCTCTCAACTCTGTGCTGTATTATAGAAGAATGCAAAGGTCAAAGACGCAGCCTTCAAGATTTTCATTGTACCTTTCAATGTCCATCTAAGTTGACTTTTGGGGGGGCTCAATGATCAGAGCACAAAGAGCAACAAGCTTGAGTGCTGCATCCAAGGCACTCGTCCACACAGCACTTTTTATACGTTGGTCTAAGCATAAATATCACCATGTATTTGTCATTTTGCTCATATGAGGTACCTGCTATATTATTTGCATTTGCATTCATGTTTCACAAGATGTACAATAGCTACCCTGATGAAGGAGCAGCACTCTGAAAGCTTGTACTTCCAAATAAACCTATTGGCCTATAACCTAGTGTTGTGTGATTTTTAACTTTGTGAAGGAGGTGGAGGTACATGAAAGGTAAGGAATGTTGAATGTGCCAGCTACAGGACAGTTGGCTTGAATTGATCCTGTAAAACATCTTTCAAGGACCTGATGTGGCACAATTGTGGGAATAGTATGTAAGATGACATATCTGAATGTATGCTACAACATATATTTCAGCATGTGAGCAAGACTTCAACTCTTAAGACAAAACTCTATGTGTACTTACAATGAGGTTCTGATTTATGTTAATAAGGGTTGCAGCAAATGAGTGTGATTGCATCAAATTAATTGATGTTCAATCCTTCCTTGTGAGGGGCCAGTCAGTGGTATAATTGTGTTTACAGTATGCAGCCTTGTTAGCGAATATCACCAAGGACTGGTTGATCGTAATTCTTAAATATAGGGCTCTATAAAAATCTATCTTGCACAAGACAATGATATCTGCACCATGTTGGCATTGGTTATACAGCCTTAACACATGAAAACCATTCGACATGGACACTACCAACACACGTGGGAACACCACCCACCATGTACATGGCAGGCACTTATATGACTCGGCCAATGTTATCTACCTCATATGCAGCAGGCATGGTATATTGGTGAGACTATGCAGACACTATTACAACGGATGAATGGACACCACGCAACAATTGTCAGACAGGAATGTTCCCTCCCATTTGGAGAATGCTTCAAGGATATTAACCCCCGATCTTTGGGTAAGCATCCTTCAAGGTAGGCTTTGATATACAACAATGCAGAATCGCTGAGGAGAAACTGATAGCCAAGTACCATACCCATGAAGTTGGCCTCAATCATGATCTTGGGTTCATGTCACAGTACATGTAACCCCACTGTACTGTTCTGTATTTGTAAAATCTTCCTTACATTCTGTTTTGACTCCATCACCTTGATAACTTATTATGATCTCTCTATCTTAATTAGTTTGTACAGTTTTGGGTTACTTGTTACTTTGGTTAAACCCTTGGCATCCTACTCTTAAACCAAGCCGTTTAGCTTGACTCCAGCACCATTTGATTTTTAATTTTTTGTAATTATCTCTCTCTCAATTAATTGGATCATAGGTCATCCCTTCACTCGCTATTCAGCTGTTGACACTTTACTCACACCATCTGACACTTTTGATCACCAGCAAAGACTTGTTGTTCAGCCTGTCGATGCTCCACTCACACTGTTACCGTTTATATTATCTTTTGATCTCTGTGCCTGTGTGCTTCTCTCCACTTCACCTGATGAAAAAACAGCACTCCGAAGACTTATGATTTTAAACCTGTTGGACTGTAACCTGGTGTCTTGTGATTTCTGACCTTGTCTACCCAGTCCAATATCAGCACATCTACATCAATAATACAACTGAGGGAACCCTGTTAATTGGACAAAGGCTGTGGCTCTGTGTGTCCAAGTGATCAAATCTCTAGAGGAATTAATGTGTTCTTCCATACAAGCAGGCAATATTTTATTCACAAATTTAAAACAGCTTTGAGCTGCTGAATGTAATATACCAAAACTGACTCCAGATAGCCCTGGAAAGCTTGAGTCATAGAAGTCGAGTGTGACGGACACCTTCACAGGGAAGCATTGAGATCAATAGTTTGTGGCTTGAGTTACTGCTGGACAATGCAACATACACCTGTCACAATGTATGGAAGTTAATTTGGCAGTTATGTAGCTAACTTAAGTGTTGTAATGCATGCACAGTATCATATTATTGAGCTCCAGTAACAGATAATGGTAATGCAGTGTCATAAGGTAGTTAAATCACTGATAGGTGAGCTAATACTGAAGACAATGGCGTTGTAATGTGATAGGTTAAGTGTAATGTAGTGAACCAATGAGGCAGAAAGTTAGGAAGACAAAGCAAGCCAGGATGATTGGGTATGCTAATGCTATCAGATAAGCGCAGGAACCTAAGAATGTATAAACTGCAGAGAAACAAAGGTCGCATAGGCAACAGGGAAGACATTTTGTGACTGTCACAGCTTTGATTTTGCAAGATTAAAGTTTAACTTCATGAAGGATTTTCTGCGTCTCCTGGTAATTTTTTTTTACAGAATATTGAGTGATTCTTCCACAACACATTTCATTGCATAACCTAAGTCTCCTTTGACACCAGTTCTCTGTCACATTGAGGAATTATATCCTCCATCTGTATATGCTTTCCACAGGTGGAATCCTCTCCTCCTCCCTTCCTGGCATGCAGCCTCTTCCATCTGACCTTTTTCACTCTTTCTCGGTTGCTTATATTGACGCTATGGCCTCTATGTGAAAGGGTGCCATGTGCAACATCTATTCTTCCTACACACTAGGCTCAATGGGCCCTTCTGAAGCACACAGTTCTTTCTAGCATCTGGGAACAAGAATTGCTGAGAGGAGCAAAATATTACTCTGTGAGACAAGCGACCCAGCCTCCTCCTCCTCCTTTGTTTAAGGAATGAGAGTTGGAAATAAGTTTGTGCCAATTCTGGGGCAGTGAATGCAAGTTTAAGGTTAATTCCACACGATTATCTTATGTCCGCATGTATGGACAAGCGTATAAGGTTCAGACCTGGTCTCATAAGGTCCACCCTGCACACTTCAGGATTCACATTTCTGGACTACTGAAATCTGTTTTGGTCCGAGGCGGCTGATGAATTAAATGACTAGCCACTGCACACAGGCAAATCTTGACCCACCCCTTTGAAAATGGGAAATGTCATGAGCAGGGTTTGGATTTATGATTTCCAGCTCATTTACCACTTTTTTCATGGCGGATTTCTATCTTGGCAAAAACCCAGGCAAAAGGAAGAGTCAGTGATATGGTGGCAGACAAAGGTGTGTAATATCTGTTCATATTTCCAGCAACTTTGTGGGCAATAGCCTAAACATTTACAAACAAATCAAACTAATGGGACACATTGCACAGTGTCTGCTCCACCAAAATTGAAGTTAAGATTTCTCAGCAGCTTCCAAAGAGAGTCAACTGGTCCTAGGGTGACACCAAAAGCAGTACATTGCCTCACCTCCTTTGAAGTATGTGCAAATATTAATTACAGAATAACATGCCTAATTTTCCATTTAATTTTTCCTGTTTAATTTTGCTTTTAAAGGGTTGTGGTTTTCCAATGCACCATACAGTTGCTAAGTAATTTTTATTTAAACCGCATCTTTACCTGGCAAATTTACACTGAGCAAGCTCTAAATTGGGCGGTGGCATTGCAAGCACCTCTTCTAAAAACAATTCTTTTGGGTTATTCTTCTGGAGGTGTTTAGTTGCAGAAAGATTGCATCAGTTGTCAACCATTGCTACATCTTGTAACACCACGTCCAACACAATGCCTACATCATTTCCAAACCACACTTGCAAATATCGGGCATACTACTCAGCTGATGTTTCAGTCCCTCAAATATGATACAAATTTGGCAACAAGGTTGGAACAGTGGTAATCACAGTCATGGAGAAATGATATGGAATGCATTTTATTGCATTCTGGAGTCAAAATTCACTATCAAGTACTTCAAGTTGAGTCATTCTTTGAGGCCAAATTTCCACAAGTGAACTTAATTTACATAAATTCATTTTCATTCCTGCCTATTTTCTAACAAGCCACTTAAAATCATAACTTTTGTGACGAATCAGCAAAAATCAAAATCTGGTGTTTTACAATTTTTTAAAATCACAATTATCACAAGGTCGTAAGAAACAGGAGCAGAAGTAGTTAGTTGGCCTATCAAGCCAGTTCCACCGTTCAATAAGATCAGAGCTGAATTAACTGTAACCTTACCTTCACTTCCTGCTTTTCTACCATCACAATTGATGAAAAGCTTAAATCTGGGGCTTTGCCACTGGTAGTAAATGCAAGAGAGTAAGCAAAGGGCTAGGTCTGTGTGAATGGGACCTGGTGCAAATTAGGATGCAGATAACAAACAAAGCTTTGCATGGTTCACGTCCTTCTCGCGTTTCTGCTTTTGGATAGCAGCTGTTGATTAGCCATTCATACCTCTCTTTGATGCAACTTTTTTTGTTTTGTTACAGTTCCCTTATCACCACCTTGCTCCTTGAATTCCAATATTTCTGTATATGAACAGTTATTACACAGTCAAGGAACAGGCTGACCTGAGTCTAGTGATGGCCTGATGGACCATAATTGCTCTCCTGTGATCCAGTGCAGACCAGCAGACAGCCATTCAGGATACTGTTTGTACCTGTTGATCGGCAGCAAGTTGGCAAACCAGCAACCTAATAGGAGACTTGTTTACACAGTTTCAATGACAAAAGTCCAGGATTATTAGCAAAGTCTCTGTACAAACCATCTGTTTTGAAAGAAAAAAGACATCAAATATTTGTGTTCAACTGTAATCTTTACAGAAGTGCACGTAACGTCCAGATAATTAAAATGTAATTTATTTTGTGCTTTTTCATAGTTCAGCTGTGTATACTTGAAATCACAGTGGGTGTATTTTTTTTGCTACATTTAGAAAGTCAGTGTACAAACAGTATTTGCCATTTTAAATCTATTCTAATGCATTTCCAGATTTGTTCATTATTAAAGCAACATAATCAATAGACCTAATCCTAATTTCTTTTGTGTAAGAAAATAGCATAAGCTCAAATTCTTTCAAATTTAATGTGGGACAATCAGGACGTGGGGTTCCAAACTTTATCATATTAATTCATCTGATCAGCTGTACTGTATGCACAAGTCACAATCAGTCACTGATTCAGATTTGTTTCTGATCACAACTTCATGTGCAACATTCTCCTCTTTTTCAGTATAGAGGGAATTTCAGATCCATCTTTCAGAAAAGACTTACATGGTCTGTCCTCTCATGTCAACATGAGAGATCTCATGAACTAGGATAAAGATCATCCTAGGTATCCATGTCACTATCTATCCCTGTACCAGCATCCCATAAAAAATCAATTGTTGATTATGTATTTACTGTTTATGGGATCTTGCAGTGCAGATATTAGCTGACTTGTCACCTGCATTACAATGATAGATGTACAGAACAAACCCAGGTTCAATTCCCACCTTGGGCGACTGTCTGTGTGGAGTTTGCACATTCTCCCTGTGTCTGCGTGGGTTTCCTCCGGGTGCTCTGGTTTCCTCCCACAGTCCAAAAGATGTGCAGGTTAGGTGAATTGGCCATGCTAAATTGCCCCTAGTGTTAGGTGTAGGGGAATGGGTCTGGGTGGGTTGCTCTTCGGAGGGTCGGTGTGGACTTGTTGGGCCAAAGGGCCTGTTTCCATACTGTAAGTAATCTAAAAACAGACCCTTCGGTCCAACTCATTCATGCTGACCAGATATCGCAACCTAATTAGTCCCATTCGCCAGCACTTGGCCCATATCCCTCTAAACCCTTCCTATTCATATACCCATCCAGATGCCTTTTAAATATTGCAATCGTACCAGCCTCCACTACTTTGGTAGCTCATTCCATACATGCAGCACACTGTGTGAAAAGGTTGCCACTTAGGTCCCTTTTATATCTTTCCCCTCTCACCCTCTAGTTCAGGACTCGCCCGCCCTAGGGAAAAGATTTGCTTTCCCAAAATGCAGCATCTCATGTTTATCTAAATTAAACTCCATCTGGCACCTCTCAGCCCATTGGCCCATCTGATCAAGATCCCGTTGTAATCTGAGGTAACCTTCTTCACTGTCCACTACACCTCCAATTTTGGTGTGATTTGCAAACTTACTAACTATACCTCTTACGCTCGCATTAAAATCATTTATACAAAATGATGAAAAGTAGTGGACCCAGCACCGATCTTTGTGGCAATCTACTGGCCACAGGCCTCAGTCTGAAAAACAATCCTCCAACACCATCCTCTGGCTTCTGCCTATGAGCCAGTTCTGTATCCAAATAGCTAGTTATCCCTGTATTCCATGAGATCTAACCTTGCTAACCAGTCTCCCATGGGGAACCTTGTCAAACACCTTACTGAAGTCCATATAGATCACGTCCACTGCTCTGCCCTCATCAATCCTCTTTATTACTTTTTCAAAAACTCACTCAAGTTCTTGAGACACGATTTCCCGTACACAAAGCCATGTTGACCATCCTAATCAGTCCTTGCCTTTCCAAATACATGTACATCCTGTCCCTCAGGATTCCTTCCAAAAACTTGCCAACCACCGATGTCAGGCTCACTGGACTATAGTTCCCTGGCTTATCCTTACTGCCTTGGTGCCATGTTAGCCAACCTCCAAAATCTGGCACCTCACCTGTGGCTATCAATGATACAAATATCTCAGCAAGGGGGTTAGCAATCACTTCCCTAGCTTCCCATGAAGTTCTCGAGTACACCTGATCAGGTCCTGGGGATTTATCCACTTTTATGCATTTCAAGACATCCAGCATTTCCTCCTCTGTAACATGGATATCATGGTTACATCTTAAAAGTAGTTTTTTTTTTAATTATAGTACATTTTGAGATGTTCCAAGTTACAAAAGTATAGGATGAAAATACAAGTTCTTCCTCTTTTTTTTCAATTATCCAAAGAAGCATTGGACAAAAGGAGCAGGAGTATTGACATTTCAGGCATAAATCCTTCATTGGGAATGAGCATTCCTTATGAAGGGCTTATGCTCAAAACATTGATTCTCCTGCTCCTTGGATGCTGCCTGACTTGCTGTGTTTTTCCAGCACCACACTCTTGACTCTGATGTCCAGAATCTGCAGTCCTCATTTTCTCCCAACCTATTTTTTCACAAGCTTGAGTATATATGTGAGGTATATATCTTGAGTGGTAGACGTCGTCCTCCAGCTCTAGTGAATATTTTACTAACTTGGGTTCTTCAGAACAAGTTGTTTGCATAAGCACCTACAGTGTAGAGCTGAAGCCTCACCAGGTCAATAAGCTCATGCGAAGTCTTTGTTACATGTACTTCGCCTTGCTGTGGTTACATTAGTATGACATGTGATGCCTCACTGAGCCAATAAGCCTACCCAAATGAGCAACCACATTGGCTGATACCAGCAAACCTGACTGTAGCAGGCCAGCAAGCCTAAACTCAAATGTGGGATCTACTCAGTGGATCATTTTTGTGGTTATGTGCTTCTACTGTGCAAGCCTTTGGTGTAAAGCTACCTATTGTGTACATTCTCCTAATTGTGAAGAAAGGTCAGTGAGCTGATTGCGTGTGAGCTGCTGAATGTTGTAGCTATTTATATGTTTTAAGTGTGGCACATATGAGAAGTGCTAATACTGTGGTGATGCTACATTGGTAACTGCGATGAAATGATAGACATTAATTACACATGTAGCATCAGATTGAGATACCTAGCCACTAACCTCCTTTATGGCAATCTTTTGCTGAGGCAGAATCACAATGCTAACTCACAACTCATAGGAGAAAGAAAGTTTGAGTAGACAGTGTTACATACTTTGGAAAAATGCAAAAAATCATCTTGTGGAATTGAAGCAAGGTCCTCTTGATCTGCCCACAGGTGCTTCCCGGCCATCAGGTCCCTATCACAGCATCCTCTGACCTTTATCAATTAGGGTGGCAGTTGTTAAGGAAAGAGAAAAGAGAAAATAACTTCATTTCTTTCCTAAAATACCGACATGGTAGGCATCACCAAACCATGTTGCCATATTTTGCTTGACGTCTGCAACTTCAAGGGTTGGTAGAGGTGATGAGAAACTCTTCAATGATCCTCCTGGGTTGGAGAGAATGAAGTGCTGTCTGGTTGGCTTCTAAATACAGGTCGTTCTCCTATAATGTGCATTGCGTCAACACAATTTGGCTGTAATGCAATTGGTGAGATTTTTTGAAAACACGAACTCCCATTGGCTTTTACACGCTTCTGTGAGATCACAGAACAAAGGAACTTGAGGAGGTGGAGCAGCTTCGCAGGGTGTGGATAGAAGATCAATTGAAAAAGTGATCTAGAACCACTTTTCTCACCATAAAACAAAAGGGCTTATTAATTAATGAGGACCTAAGAAAAAAGCTGAAATTCCTGCAGATGTGCCTGACTTCAGTGCTAGTAGTGGTTGGTTTGCCAGATTTAAGAACTGGTATGCTTTTCATAATGTGAAGATATGTAGTGAAGTTGCCAGTGCAGACGAGGGATGTGCCCTGTCATTTCATCCCATCGTGAAAAAAGTGATTGAGGAAGAAAGCTACACCTTATATCAAATTTTCAATTTCTCGGCACAGGTTTATACTGGAAGTGAATGCTATCCAGAACCTACATTTCTAAGGATCATGTATACGCTCCAGGTTTTAAAGTCGTAAATGATTGTATGACTGTGTTGTTGGGTGCCAATGCTAGTGGAGACTTAAAACTTAAGACTGTAGTGGTGTACCACTCTGCCACCAGTGAGCCTTGAAAAATTACCTTAAGTCTACTCTAGGTGTTTACTTCAGGTCAAGCAAAAGAGGTTGGGTGATGGACCAATCTTTTTCTGACATTATTGTTGATATTTTTGAGGATGTTTTTAGAAGTTATTGCAAGAGGAAAAAGTTTAGATTTCAAGATTCTCCTCATTCTGGACAATGCACCAAGCCATTCTCCCACCACTGCTGAGTTTTCTGAAACCATTAAAGTGCTATTTCTATCTCTGAACACAACCTCCCTCATTCAATCCATGGACAACATGCAATAGCAGCTTTTAAAGTTTATTATTTAAGGCACACATTCAAGAAGCTGATTGCAACTACTGAGAAGGATAATGAGGACCATGTTCTTGATTTAGGAAGAGCATTAACATTAAGAATGCTATTGACACCATTGTGGAGGCCTGGGGTGATGTCAGTAAGGACTGTTTGCATGCAGTTTGGTGGAAGCTGCTCTGAGATTTTCTTCACGATTTTAAAGGCATTGAACCATCAGAGGAGCTTCCAGCAATCAAAGAACATTGTGTTGCTCTTGCAAAGCAAGTTGGATTTGAACAAGTGGAGGCTGAGGATGTCAAGGAGCTGCTTGAGCCCCATTGTGAAGATCTCTCTACAGCTGATCTACAACAACTTGTTGCTGTGGGGGAAACTGAAGATCCAGATGAAGTCCAGGATACAGCATCACGGGAGATTTCTACCTCTCTTTTGTTTTCTGTCCTGAGGGGGGGTTGAGAAGCAGTTGCAACTCTTAGAAGACAATGACCACAATGCAGAACGCAGCTGGATAGCAGTTCGTGGCATAAAGTCTTATGTAGCACCCTATGATCAGCTTCTTCATGTAAGAAGAAAGATAGCAAAGCAACAAAATCAAGATGCCTTTTTTAAACCAGCCCCCAAGAAACGGTCTAAGGTCGATGAATCACAGTGATTCACTTCTAGACTAAATATTTTCTTTCATCATAAACCTGCATCCAGAGCTGCATCTGAAAGTAATGATGATGCTGATGATGATCCTCAGCCCCTGTTTTAATACATATCTCAACCGCAACTCAGTAAACTCTGAAACTCCTTATTTCAGTATTTCATTAAAATATATGATTTAAAATTTTACTTAGACTGTGCAATCGTTTGTGTCAGGCTAACTACTATTTTTGTTTTGATTTTTACTGATATTATTGGTGGTCTGCCCCAACCCAATTTTATCCATAGGCCCTATTATTTCTATTGCATGATTTTCTATAACACGAGGTCACTCGAGAATGCAACTACCACGTTATAGGAGAATAGACGGTATGGTACTTAGCATTTGGAGCCCAGAAAGTCCTGGCAAGCTTCAGAACTTCCTACTGCCCACGAACTTTGCTGCTTAATCAACAAGTGCATCTGTAATGAACTGAGAAGAAATAATCTCACGGGAAAGCTTACTTGTGAGCACTGTCTCTCCTGATTTTCTGTCCATCTCTACACTTAATCAAAAAAAAAGAAACATTCTACGCATAAGGTGAGAAGGTAATTTAGCCCCCTTAGCCTGTTCTGTCATTCAGTATGATCATGGCTAATTTGCAATCTAACGCTATATACTTGTCTTTGCCCCATATCCTTTAGTACCTTTGAAAGACAAATATTTACGAATTTTTGAAAGGAACTAATGGCGTGAAAATTCGATGCCATTGTGAACTTTAGTACGACAAGCCTAACATTGCCTCACAATCCTAGTAACTGCAAATCTGCCTACAGGACTGTGTATTCATGCAACATGGCTTCTCACATTCACTCATCTACAGGTACCTGCAACGCCTTCTGAACCAGCTTGCTCTAGGTCATTGAAGACCCTGATTCCTTTCTGTCCATTTTGGTTATTAGTCCACAGCTGGAGCCTCACGTCTTTTCTGATGTTGATGCTCTTTTCTTCTTCGTCTTCTCCTGCTCCTCTTCCTCTCCTCCTTTTTCAATTTCTTAGACTTTTCAATGTGAAGAATGTTGCTGGGTTGAACAGTTCCAACATCTGTTATGGAATTACAGATCAATTAATACATAGCTGGAATTAGATGTGTGCCTTGCATTACAAATCTTGTAATGGACAAGGCAACATTGGACATTTGTCAGGCTGCTCCTGACACAAGATTGTACCTATGAATATAACTCCAGTGAGCAGGCGTGTTATGGGACTGGTTCCAGGGACGAGACATTTCCGTTATTAATAAAGATTGGAGAATCCGGGACTGTTTTACTTAGAGAACAGAATTCTAGGAGAAGATTTGTTAGAACTTTTCAATATCATGAAGGATCTAGACAAAGTAGTTAGGGAGAACAGGGTGGAGGGAAGGGGAGGCATAGTTTTACAGTGTTTTACAAAAGGAGCAAATGTGATGTGAGGAAAAAAATACTTTCATAATAGTGAGTAGTCAAAGTCTGGATGTGTGTTGAAGACAGGTCTAATTGAGGCATTAAAGAGGACATTGGATGATTATTTAAATTGAAACAGTGTTTGAGGTTACAAAGAAAAAGCTGGAGACTGGTTAAAACACTCAGACTGCATACATGATGGGCCAAATGATCTAATTCTGTAATAATTCTGTGATTTAGTGATTGTTTATGACATGATAGTGAATGCAAAACACTTTCCCAACCATTGGGAAACTCGACCCAACAGATACGTTTTCAGAACTAGAACCAAAAGCTTTATTGAGAAACAAAAAGAAAATTGTCTCCTCTCCTACTAAGTTACCAACCATCCTTCTAAAACCTTAAGGTAGACTCTGATCATCTGCGAGGTAAAAACAATGACTGCAGATGCTGGAAACCAGATTCTGGATTAGTGGTGCTGGAAGAGCACAGCAGTTCAGGCAGCATCCAAGGAGCAGTGAAATCGACGTTTCGGGCAAAAGCCCTTCATCAGGAATAAAGGCAGAGAGCCTGAAGCGTGGAGAGATAAGCTAGAGGAGGGTGGGGGTGGGGAGAAAGTAGCATAAAGTACAATAGGTGATTGGGGGAGGGGATGAAGGTGATAGGTCAGGGAGGAGAGAGTGGAATGGATAGGTGGAAAAGGAGATAGGCAGGTAGGACAAGTCCGGACAAGTCATGGGGACAGTGCTGAGCTGGAAGCTTGGAACTAGGGTGAGGTGGGGGAAGGGGAAATGAGGAAACTGTTGAAGTCCACATTGATGCCCTGTAGTTGAAGTGTTCCGAGGCGGAAGATGAGGCGTTCTTCCTCCAGGCAACTGGTGGTTAGGGAGCGGCGGTGAAGGAGGCCCAGGATCTCCATATCCTCGGCAGTGTGGGAGGGGGAGTTGAAATGTTGGGCCACGGGGCGGTGTGGTTGATTGGTGCGGGTGTCCCGGAGATGTTCCCTAAAGCGCTCTGCTAAGCACTCCACCCTCTCCTCCCTAACCTATGACCTTCATCCCCTCCCCCACTCACCTATTGTACTCTATGCTACTCTCTCCCCACCCCCATCCTCCCCTAGCTTATCTCTCCACACTTCAGGCTCTCTGCCTTTATTCCTGATGAAGGGCTTTTGCCCGAAACGTCGATTTCGCTGCTCCTCGGATGCTGCCTGAACTGCTGTGCTCTTCCAGCACCACTAATCCAGAATCTGATCATCTGCTGCTTGTTCAAAGTTTGTGGTGAAGCAGTTAGGCAACTTGGATGGAAACCTCCTGATTTCTGCAATTACTAGTGCATGTATGAAGTACTGGACATTGCAGTCTGATTTACTCCTTAATAACCAGCGACAGTTGTGAGTGTTACTGACATATCAACAGCATAACCTTGCCTGATATTTTTCTTTGTTTACAGAAGCTGTCTGATGTGATTGTGCCGTGTTGGGTGCTTCCCTCCAGTGGCACAAGATGGTACACTCTCCATATCAGGATTTTAAAACATACATTTACAATTTTGCAGGTTATGGCATGGAAGACATCCAGGTCAACAATGCCCAAGTTCGCCCTAGGATACAATTCAATTCTGTGGCAGCTCCCATAGCTGCTAAATCACAAGTAGATTTCCAACTTAGCAAACAGCAACGGATGCTGGGTATGGGACACATTAACCAAGTAAAGCTCTGCAAGTTGCATGCTCAGAAACTAGACACAGTGCAAACACAGCAGCCAGCTGCTAATGACATTAGTACAGTGTAAAAGGACCCATCTCATCAGCAGTTCAACCAAACAAAGGAGGAATGCATATTTTCAACCAAAAACCAGACAGAAAGGCACCCAGACCATGCTACACAAAGAAACAAATACTGACAAGCTACCCAAATAATTGATAATGTTTCAAACTATTAAACAAGTCTCTCTGATTGGATAGAACTATAGTAAGTTCCAGAAAACTATCTAAAAGGTATTAAAACACATCTCTTAGACCTCTGAAGTTGAAGAAGAAGCAACTGGCATGTCAAAGGCAAAGACCAACTGACCATCCAGAGTAGAGAAAAAGAGACAAGAACTTTACTAACCTAACTAAAGTTACAAGAGACTCTGGGAAGTATTGTAATGACGAAGGGGATTGGGCATGATTAGGTCTCGTATTGTTAGTATTACAGTCTAACCATTACTTGTTTTCAATAAAGTTGCGAGAGTTTGCATAGGTACCAACTTGTGTCTGTAGTGATTTGACCGGTCTAGTATAGTGGAATACCTGCGTAAGTTCATTTATAATGTATTGGTCAAAATGTCTGATGGGTTCTAAAGGGCTCGGACAACAATTCTAATGAGTTTATATATTTATGAAATTGTAGTGATCCAATATGAAAGAAAAATTCCAAGAGAATCATCTGTGGTAAACAAAAGTTAAAGACATCATTAAACTTAAAAAATAATGCAATTACTCGAAGGTGGAACATCTGACATAACATAGAAAGTAGCAAACCATTCCAAAATCTAAAAAAAAGTAGCTAAAAATATAACAAAAAAGTAAGAGTTCCAATAGATACTTTTATAAAAATAAAAGAGTTAACAAAATAAGCATTGGTCCTATAGAAAGTAGGTCTAAGGAATTAATAATGAAAAATAAAGAGATAGCAAATGAATTGAACAGATTTCTTGCAGTGGTTTTCATTATATAGGATTTCACGTACACCCATGTACCTGAAAATTATGATCTTAAAATAAATGGCTAGTGAGGTGATTGATTTTTTTTGTTGGTTTTAATTTTGCAGCACAGATTTGGAAAAGGTTTCGTCAGATTGGAAAATAGTGAGCGCATGATCTTTATTCAGAAGCGGCAGGAGACAGAAAGCTGGATAGGCAGGTTAGCTAAGCATCTGTCACAGGGTAGATGTTTGAAACTATTACTAAAGATGTTATAGCGCTTTGAAAAGTTCAAGTTTATCAAGAAGAGTTAATGTAGTTTTGTGAAAAGAAATGTTCAACCAGTTGACGTTCTTTGAGGAAGTAATGTGCTGTAAAGGCAAACTGGTGGAAGTATTGTACTTAAGATTTCCAGAAGGCATTTGATGATATGTCACATATAAAACTGATGTGGAAGCTGAAATTTCATAGTGAAGGGAATATAATATTGGGAATTGACAGAAGATTGGCCATCCAATAGAAAACAGATGAGCATAACTGGCTTATTTTTGGTTGACATATAATGAGTGGTGTGCTACAGGGATCAGTGCTGGAGCCTCAACTTTATACAATTCATATAAATGATTTGGGCGGAGAGAGCTAAATTTGCTGTTGACACAAGGTTGAATAGGGTAGAATTATATCCACTGAAGTTTAGAAAACTAAACTTAGAAATGTCGTAATAAAGGAAATAGGAGCGGGTGTAGGCCTTTTGGCATTTTGAGCTTGCTCCATTCAATATGATCATGGCTAGTCAACCAACTCAGCACCCTGTTCATGAGGAAGACTAAGAGGCAACCTAATTTAAACATATAAGTTCTCCAGAGAATCTTGTCAAGGTGGCTGTGGAAATAAACCTAGAATATGGGGTCACTTTTTCTCAAAATAAGAGATCGTTAATTGAGGCAGAAAGAAGGAGAAATTTTTATCATAGTTTTCATCGTCTTTGTAATTGTCATTTTCAAAAGACAGAGCAAGAAGTTATCCTTGAACAATTTTAAAGAAGGGTTAGAAAGGTACTTAGTAAGTAAGGGAGTATAAGTGCAAATATGGAGTAATCAGATTAGCCATGGTACAGCAGACTTAAGCGGCTGAGTCGCTTGCTCTTGCTTCTACCTAACCTGTTTTTATGTCTTTATTACATTGTGACAATATCTGATACAATTTACCGAGAGGATTATTTTCTTCCTGGAAAATATAAATTTATTATTATATTAGTATGAATCATACACCTTCAGTTCTATTTATTGTCATCTTTGATCTTTCAGTATATCACACCACTTTCATTGTATGTTGTAAAGATACAGAAAACAATGATAATTTTGCAAATGATGAGTCAACTGAATGGGAAATGCAGGGCTACAGGGATGGCGTGCGTCTGCGTGAGATTCTGTTTGGAGGGTTGGTGTAGACTTGGGCCAAGTGGCTTGCTCCCATACTGTAGGGATTTTATGAAGTATCCAATTGAATGAAAAAATATATCGTGTCAAAACCAGTTTTACTCATTGATGTTTATGTTATTTAAAATTCCATATGTTTTTAAAGTCTATACAGCTTGAATTTTCAGTCCAAAGTACTGTGGAGTGCAACAGTGGAGCCCAAACTCCCAGATTCATAACCCTGTCAAAAATTTTAAAGTCAGTTAGTTTTAACAATGCTGAACAGGATAGGGATGCAAATCCTGCTCGCAATGACCAACTCCTAACTTCAAGGCTCAAAACAAATGTGGGGCGAAAGAGAATTCAGTTCGAAGAGCACAAAATGCTGAACTGGTCTTAAAAATAAAACTAACACTTAGCAAGGTGAAAACAATTACAAACTTCACTCTAAAATTATAATGTCACAAAACAAAGTATGTCCGTGAACTAAATAAATTATCATTCTGGTGGAGCATTTAAATTACATCAATGGGGAAATTCATACAATTCCATTGAAGATTCCTCTGTGGGAGTCAATAACAGTACTATGACCTCTCCAGTAGTAAGCAAAATAATCAGTATTTGATCTTTTTAGGTTTCTGCATCTGAAACAGCAATTAGATTTGCTCTGATGCTTCCTTCTGCTCCTGATCTTCATCCTTTCCAACCAACAAATACTTCAAAGTGGAATCCTGCTTATTCTAGTGAAATTCCCTATGCAAAATCAGTCTGAAGAAAATTCCTCATCTAAATAAAAAACAAAAGTCTAACTGAAGCTTAATTATGAGCCAGTACCAGATCAGTGCAATGATATATACTTTTATACCATTCATGCTAAATGCCCAAGTAGATCCCATCTGAATGCTACGTATCAAACCTCAGGCATTGTTATATTCAAATCAACAAATTAAATTGAGACTAATACAGATATCAAAATCTTAAAACTTCAATTATATAAATAATACATAAAGTATTCTAATATTTCAGACCTGTACTTTAGATACATTTTTCCACACAAGATTCTACTTAAGCCTCTATTTAATCAATGCAGTGCAAAGTTCCCAAACTGAGTCAGGACCTCATGTGGGGTCACAAGCTAATATTTTGGGTTTACAAAATCCAAGGCAATAATAACTGCCATACGTTTGACCAAGTTACAAAACCTGTGCTCCTACGCTGAGAGGCCCATGCTTTCAAAATTCCTGCCAAAGGATGACAACGATTTTGAACCTTGAAATGGAGTCTTTTAGATAAAGCTTGAGAGGCACTAATTCAGGATATCCTCTGACTTAACATGAGCTAGCTGGGCCTATCTCTCTCTTTGTTCTCTGGATCTTTAAAACTTGCCTTGCTTTCCTTGGGAATCTGATGGTTGATCAGATAGAGAACAACGAATGAAAGTCCTTTCAGCAAGTTTGGAGGTGACACAAAAATACTTGGGAAGGCAAATAGTGAGGGTGACACAAAGAACCTGAAGAGGGCTATAGGTGGGTTAAGTGTCTGCCCAAAAACTTGGCAGATGGAATATAAAGTGGAGAAGGTTTTGCACTTTAGCAAGAAGAGTGGAGCAACTGAGTGTTATTCACATGGAGAAGGACTGCTGAAAGCAACAGAACCGGGGGATTTTGGAGTCCCCACCCAAGTATCACAAAAAGCTAGCTAGCATCCAAGTTCAATGTGTAGTAGGAAAGGCAAATGGAATGTCAGCATTTATTTCAAAGGGAATAGAGTATAAAAATAGGGAGGTTTTGCTAAAGCCATACGAGGGACTAGTCAGACCACAACTGGCACACTGTGATCAGTTTTGGGTCCCTTATTTTAGAAAATGTACATTGGCACTCGATACCATCTAGGAAAAGTTCACTAAGCAGAAACCAGATATGGAGGGACTGTTTTATGAGGTGTTGTCTAGATTTGGCCTGTATTCATTGGAATATAGAAGAATGAGAGGTGACCTTGTTGAAAATATATGATTTTTTAGAGGACTTGCCAGGATGGATGCAGAAAGATTGTTATTCCCTTGTGGGAGAGTCTGGAATCATTGGACACAGTCTCAGAATAAGGGACATTAACAACACTAAAGAAAGAGATGAGGAGGAATTCCTTCTTTCAGAGGTTTGTGAATCTGCGGAATTCTTTATCATATAGGACTGTTGAAGCTGGGTCATTTAGTACCTTCAAGGCTGAAATAAAGAGGTTTTTAGTCAGTCAGGGAATGAAATGTTATGGGGAAAAGGGAAGAAAGTGGACTTGAAGCTAATCACATCAGCGATGTTCTTATTGAATGGCGGAACAGACTCAAAGGGCCCACATCTGCTCCCATGTCTTACGGTCTTAGAGTCTAACTCTCTGACTGCATCAACCTTATTCAAGAATTCAATTATGCTTGCTAGAAGTAAGGGAACAAGTCATGGTGGGCTATGGAATATTCTGTGAAGAGCTATCCTCCCTACCAATTAGTTAAAAATAATAGAGCTTTAACAACTTCTTTGAAACCTTTGAAGAGCAGGTGTGCATGCTGGAATGGATAGAAATAGAAGAAGCTGATGTGCTGAAAATTTTGTCAAACATTAAGATTGACAAGTCGCCAGGCCCGGACCAGATTTGTCCTCGGCTGCTTTGGGAAACGAGAAATGCAATTGCTTCGCCACTTGCGAAGATCTTTGCATCCTCCCTCTCCACTGGAGTCGTACCTGAGGACTGGAGAGAGGCAAATGTAATTCCTCTCTTCAAGAAAGGAAATAGGGAAATCCCCAGCAATTACTGACCAGTAAGTCTCACGTCTGTCGTCTGCAAGGTGTTAGAAAGGATTCTGAGGGATAGGATTTATGACCATCTGGAACAGCATGGCTTGATTAAATGCAATCACCACGACTTTGTGAGGGGCAGGTCA
>NC_057721.1:25542811-25571369 GCF_004010195.1 Chiloscyllium plagiosum
GTTGACTGTATAGAGGGCTGTTGTAGGCTGCAGTGGGACATTGACAGGATGCAGAGATGGGCTGAGAGGTGGCAGATGGAGTTCAACCTGGATAAATGCAAGGTGATGCATTTTGGAAGGTCGAATTTGAAAGCCGAGTACAGGATTAAGGATAGGATTCTTGGCAGTGTGGAGGAACAGAGGGATCTTGGTGTGCAGATACATAGATCCCTTAAAATGGCCACCCATGTGGACAGGGTTGTTAAGAAAGCATATGGTGTTTTTGCTTTCATTAACAGGGGGATTGAGTTTAAGAGTCGTGAGATCTTGTTGCAGCTCTATAAAGCTTTGGTTAGACCGCACTTGGAATACTGCGTCCAGTTCTGCTTTCCCTATTATAGGAAAGATGTGGATGCTTTGGAGAGGGTTCAGAGGAGGTTTACCAGGATGCTGCCTGGACTGGAGGGCTTATCTTATGAAGAGAGGTTGACTGAGCTCAGACTGTTTTCAGGAGAAAAGGAGGAGGAGAGGGGACCTAATTGAGGTATAAAAGATAATGAGAGGCATAGATAGAGTCGATAGCCAGAGACTATTTCCCAGGGCAGAAATGGTTAACACGAGGGGTCATAATTTTAAGATGGTTGGAGGAAAGTGTAGAGGGGATGTCAGAGGCAGATTCTTTACACAGAGAGCTGTGAGAGCATGGAATGCGTTTCCAGCAGCAGTTGTGGAAGCAAGGTCATTGGGAACATTTAAGAGACTGCTGGATATGCATATGGTCACAGAAATTTGAGGGTGCATACATGAGGATCAATGGTTGGCACAACATCGTGGGCTGAAGGGCCTGTTCTGTGCTGTACAGTTCTATGTTCTTGGTTTTCTGATTTAAAAACAAACCTCCAAGAATCATTTGATTGGACATTTGATCTAAGAAAATAAATTTGAATTGCCATCATTATGGAAAATATTAAATATATAGATATGGTAATAAATTCTTAGCAATTTTTATTAATCTGCATCTTTCCTGAAATTATTTTGGAATAATTTGGTTAGCAACCATCTGGTATTTACTTTCAAGTGTGGCCCTGCGCTGAGTATATTATAATGTATACACTACTTTGAATTAACTTCAGTGTTAGAGGAATGTATGGACATATAATGGACAACATTTCTTCCTCTCGAATTCCTCAGGTTTTAAATTTAAGGTTCCATGCTTGCTCCCTAGTTCCACCGTATTCCATTCCCTAGTCTCTCTTTTCCATGGTACAATGCTGCACATCTCCCTCTGCTGGCCTAAAGTGGGTCAGCGCCAAAAATAATTGCTGTGAATTTCCTCTGAGGTTCCAGTAGTGGCTTCTATAATTTCACTAGAAATACAACCATAGCTTTAGGTACTTGTGTGAACGTAATTTCTGCAAATCTCCTGCTGCTGTTACAGTGCCATCAGGAGACCCTCACCCCACAAAAAAAGGTTTATCAAAACCAGAAATTGTTGCACAGAAATGCAAACAGTGGTTTGAAATTATTCCCTCAAATGGAGGAATCAGGAACATAATCTTAAAATTAGATTTTGGCAATTAAATTCATGGAATGAAAATTAAGTAGATTCTATAACAGTTGGGCAATCCACTCAACCAGATTACTGATCATGTAGCCAAGTTAAAAATGTAATTCCTTTCTGTCTTATTGCAGAAAGTGACCAATCAGTAAATTGATAATTGCATGTAATTTATACAGTTTGTAACTTATACAGTTTGCAAAGCCTGTTTGATATGAAATTTAAGTAATTTGCTGTGTTGTTCAAAGAAGTAAAAGCTATTTTTCAATTGCCTTTCACAAATCATTTAATAAATTAGGATAAAATTCCTTTGTTAGCCTGATAATTTAAGAATTTAGTTAGAATATCAATCTTCAAGATGCTATTTAAGACCATTAAGTAATTCATTAAATAATACACAAGCAGAATTTTATCAAGTTATGCTCTCAATATTTGAATTAGAATAATTAACATCTTAATGGTGGAATACAAATGGTTTGAAATCTGAACTGGAAAACAAATAGAAATATTTACTTGTTTTCATGGCATACATCAGATGCCCAAAGATGTTTTTGATCAGAATTCTGTTTCTTGTGTAACAGCATTTCTGTTCATCTGCCAATTCATAACCAATTCATCAATCAAGGGTTGATAACCAATTGTTTTTGTCTTGTTGTCTGACTGTCATGTTTTGACACCATCACCTGGATAACTTGTTATGATCTTTCTACCTTAATACATTTGTATGGTTTTGGCATGCGACTTTTACAACTATCATGTTATCCCAGTCATTTGCTTTGTCTCCAGCACCACCTTATTTTTAATTTTTTGTAATTATCTCTCTGCTTCAATTAATCGGATTGTAGGTTACCCCTTCACATGCTATTCAGCTGTTGACACTCCACTCACACCATTTGTTTGATCTCTCTGATTATAAATTCTGTGCCTGTATGTTTCTCTTCACTTTACCCGATGAAGGGGCAGCACACCAATAGCTTGTGATTTCAAATAAAACTATTGGACTATAACCTGGTGTCATGTGACTTCTGACCTTATGTACCCCAGTCCAACATTGGCACCTCCACATCAGAAATAAGATAGCATAGTGAGTCAAATTTGAGCATCATTTTATTGTCTGTTATAAAGTGGATGATAAATTCATATGAAGGAAAGGATTCAGTTCTGAAGAAGGGCCACTGGACCCAAAATGTTAACTCTGCTTCCTCTCTATAGATGCAGCCAGATCTGCTAAGTTTCTCCAGCAATTTCTGTTTTGTTTCAGACCTTCAGTATCCACAATTCTTTCATTTATTTATTCAAAGAAAGATTTGTTGTGTAAACTTGATGAACATTTGTATCTGTTTTTAATCACAACTTGCTTGTACAATTTAATGGACTGCTCCCTTCATCAATATCTATCTTTATTCCATGATCAGGCAGAAATATTACATGGATTTAAAGGATGTCACTGTTTCTCCTTCAAATTGTAAATAGAGTACTATTTCTTTTTTTTTAAAGTGTTTTCATGGAATGTGAGCCAGGCTGATGGGGCCAAAATATGTCACTCATCTCTAATTGCTTTTGAACTGAGTGGTTTACTGGGTCATTTCAAAGGGCAGTTAGCAGCCAGCCACATTTCTGTTAATCTTGAGTCACACCGAAGCCTAAGTACATAAGAATGGCAAGTTTCCTTTCCAAAAGACATTTGTAGACCAGATGGGTTTTTACAATATTTGATAAGAGTCTCACTATCATCATTAATGAGATTACTTACAGTTTCATTATTTATTAATTGAATTCAAATTCCAGCAGCTGCTGCTATTTAAATCTGTATCCCAGAGCTTGGGCCTACTTGACTAGTAGCAGTAACTTCAAACGTCAGTCCCCTTCCTCTGCTAGTAGAGACCATTCAATACTTGGACAGACCTCAAAAACAATTTGGTGATATTCTTAATATCTTAGGTTGTTATGGTGCAGAAGGAGACCATTTGTCCTAGTGATCAATTTACTTAGTGCTGTTCTGTTGCCTTCCTAATTGTATCCCTGCTCATTTCTCATTTTCAGTTAACAGTTTGATTTCATTTTGAATGCTTCAATTGAAATTACCTCCATTACACTCTCAGGCAGTGCATTGCAGATGTTAACCACTTGCAGTGTGAGGTGAAAATATTCCTTATGTCATTATTGCTTCTTTTTCCAATGACTTTTGTCCTCTTGTTCTTGATCCTTTTGGCATATTTTAAAAATAATTTAAGTAACAAATTTGTGGACAATCATGAAAAGGCGATACATATATTCCTTTACATTAAAAAGTTCTGGCATATGAAAAGTGAAGAAAATGGAATAATCTTCAATATTCACTGGTACTTCGCTATTTATACAGATATCTCTTTATAACTCGTAAGTAGTTAGTTGAGTTTTATTAACATTCTAGCTGGATAAAGAGACTCTATTCCCTCTCCCAACCCTACCACTTGTGTATTTACTGTCCCTCCTGACCTTCCACTCCTTGATGCTAAATATTCTGTACACAGCAAAGGTCTCAGTTTTATCCCTCTGCAACCCCACCTTAATGAATTTTGGGCATGAAATGACATTGAGCTCTTCTTCTGTCACCTTCACCTCTGTGCCCATTTCTTTGAACAAGAGTCTTCTCCCCATCCCACAGACCCTTTAGCTTACCTCACAAACTCTCATTCCACTTGGACTCCTCCCTCTGGCCTTTTACCTGAACTTGATCTGTAATTGAGAACTGTCAATGTGACATGGGTCGCCTTAATTTCTCTGCTCCCCTTCACCCATTCCAACCTGTCCTCCCGTAAACTGACTGCACTCTGTGCTCTCAGATTCAACGCTGACTTGTGTGATTAAGCCAGCTCTGAGGAAGGGTCATTGGAGCCAAAATGTTAATCTGATTTCTTCCCACTGATGCTGCCAGACCTGCTGAGCTTTTCCAGCAATTTCTTTTTGCGTTGCTTGTGAATAAAGAAGTTTGATTTTCCAGAGCACATTGCCGTATTCATTAGCACAGAAAGAAACAGTGATTAAGCTGATAGCACATCTGGCATTATATTGTGCAAAGGGATTAGGGGCTTTTGCTTAACAGGATAGATGCTGAGAAGATGCTTCTTTATGTGAGGGAATCCAGAATACCAGGAAGTACAGTGTGCACAGTGTGAAGGGTCTCCTGTTTAAGACTGAGAATTAGATATCTTTCTTGGAGGATGGTTCATCTTTGGAATTCTCTTTTCCGGAGACCAACGAAGGCTGAGTTATTGAATATTAATAAGGCTAAGTTAGAGAGATTTTATAGCTATGAGGGATGAAGAGTTATGTGGGACAAGAAGCAAAGTGGAATTAAAACCACAGCCACATCAGCCATGATGCCATTGAATGGAGGAGCAATGTCAGTGAGTCAAATAGTCTTCTCTTGCTCCTATTTCTTATGTTGACGTTATGGATTCAGCGAAACCATCTTATAATGGCCAATTCTGTAGCATTGTTATTTATTTGACATCACTGAGAAATGAGTTTGCATAATGATGACCTGGCAGTTCAAGCTCAGAGCAGGTTGGCTCAAGACAAACAGTTATAGGGCCTCAGGCATCAGAAATTATGTACACAACCTATGAATACATACAAACATATGAAATAGGAACAAAAATAGACAATCCAGCTTCTCAAGGCTTCTCCTCCATTCAATATGATCATAGTTTATGTGCTTATATTTTGAATTCCACATTCCCATTTATCGTATCATATTCCAATTATCATATCCCATGGCTGTTACATTCTCCCAGACATCATGTTGGCAAAGTGTTTATATATCAAGCTGTTCCTTTGCCTGCTCATTTAATTCCCAATTTTGACAGCAGCAAAAATTTGCATTTATAGTACACCTTCGGTTTTGTGAAATGCCTGAAGATGCTTCACAGGGACATTACCAAAGAACATTGGACACGGAACTCTGTAAGGGATGTTAAGACAGATGACTGAAAACTTTGTCAAAATGGTAGCTTATTTGAAAGGAACCGATAAAGGTGGAGAGCTGGAGAAGTTTAGGGAGTGACTCTGAAAACTTAGGATCTTCACAGCTAAAGTCAGAGCTAACGGTCTGTGATTCAAACTCAACATGCTAGAAGTGGAGGAGTGCAAAGATCTCAGGGTGTTATTTTCCCTGAGACAGGAAGGGAAAGACGATGGAGAGATTTGAACACATGGATGGAAACTTTTAAATTGAGACATTACTCAGCCAGGAGCCAGCAGAGGTCAACCGGTGCAAGTGTGTTGGTGCAAGATAAGATACTGATAGCAGGGATTTGAAGGAGCTTAATTCTATTGATGATGAAAGATGTGAGTAGTATGTTTGTGCAAACAAGTTCAGGGTCACAAAGGAATGAAGAAGATGAAGATCTTATGAAATATTTATCTATTTAGTGGCAGCACCATGTGCAGTGGTCTCTTTAAGGACCATCTTCTTTGGTTGCATGTAGATTTGGCCATAATTGCATTTAGTGTGGGCATTAACAGTAAGACTTGTGGCACAATTCTGCTGCAGTCAGTATATACACACATCACCAACCTTACCCTATGTTCAAGCATCATCTACACGTCTAAAATGGTTGGTTTAAATTCATTTCTGAGTCTAACCTCTCCAGAACCTCTCTATGATTTCCCTCTCTCTGTTAACATTCGTTTCAGTGGGGTGCTGATGAACTCTGACAGTTTCACCATCACTACCACCACTAAATCTGGTCCATTATAATTTTCACTTCCTCACAGCAGTTTTGTCTTCTTGAATTAAGGTAGCTTTAGAAGCTCAATCCTATTTCATTTTCCACTTGCAAATCAAATTTTAAAAAGTTCGTTTTTCACTTCTTATTCTATTATTGTTAATTCTTGCTCTCTATGATCTTTAGTGAAGTAAAATTGGAAAAAAAACAGTTCTGAAATGGTTCTGTTTTTGTCCAGGGGGAATTATGTTGAGCTCTTTCTGTTCTCAAAATATGACCAATCACAGATTTTTGGCATGAACTAAAGAATTTCTAAAAATGTTTCACGTTATGATTCTGCTAAACAATCGGCAGTAGTGCAGTTCATCAAAAATGAATGGAAATATTTCAAAATCACTGAAAGAAACAAAATATCTGACCTTTTGGTGGAATGTGAGTTCATAATAAGCTGCTAATTTAGAGGAAATAATGGCCATTTAATTGATCTCAGGCTATGCTACATCACAGAAATTATAATAGTGAAAGAAAGACTTGCATTTATGTTGCATCCGTCATTACCCCATGAGTTCCCAAAGCATTTCATTGCAAATGAAACCCTTTAAAATACAATTTCTATTATAGTATGAGAAACATAGATGTTTATTTTTGTTCAGGTGGACTTAAGGGGAGGCAGACTTACTTTTTCAACAGAAAGCTTGTTGAGTATTGGTTGAAACTACACCCATTCAGGCAAGTGTTCGCACATTTGTTCACATTTTTGACTCATGATTTGTAGACAGTGGATAGACTTTGAGGAATTATTATAGATGAGTTATTTGCCCTAGGATTCCTAGCCTCTTGCTTGGCCTTGTAACCACAGTATCTATATGGCTGGTAAAGTTCTGTTTCTAACCAATGGTACCAAGGATGTCAATGGTGGGGGACTCAGTGATGGTAATCCTACCGAATGTCAAGGAGAGTGGGTTGGAATCTAGTTTATTAGAGATGGTTGTTGACTGGTAATTCTGTGGCATGTATATTCTTTGCCACTTTCAGTCTAAGTTTGAATTGAGTCATAGAGATGTACAGCACGGAAACAAACCCTTCGGTCCAACTCGTCCATGCCGACCAGATATCCCAACCCAATCTAGTCCCATTTGCCAGCAACTGGTCCATTTCCCTCCAAACCCTTCTTATTCACATACCCATCCAGATGCCTTTTAAATGTTGCAATCGTACTAGCCTCCGCTAGTCCCTCTGGCAGCTTATTCCATACACGTACCACCCTCTATGTGAAAAGATTGCCCCTTAGGTCTCTTTTATATCTTTCCCCTCTCACCCTAAACCTACGCCCTCTAGTTCTAGACTCTCCCACCCCAGGGAAGAGACTTTATCTGTTTATCCTACTGTGCCCCTCATGATTTTATAAACCTCTATGAGGTCACCCCTCAGCCCCCAACACTGCACGTTCAACCTCTCCCTATAGCTCAATTCCTCCAACCCTGGCAACATCCTTGTAAATCTTTTCTGAACCCTTTCAAGTTTCACAATATCCTTCCAATAGGAAGAAGACCGGAAGCGCATGCAATATTTAAAAAGTGGCCTAACCAATGTCCTGTACTGCCGCAACATGGACCTCCCAACTCCTGTACTCAATATTCTGACCAATAAAGGAAAGCATACCAAACGCCTTCTTCACTATCCTATCTACCTGCAACTCCACTTTTAAGGAGCTAAGATTTGCTTACCCAAAATACAGCACCTCACATTTATCTAAATTAAACTCCATCTGGCACTTCTCAGCCCATTGGCCCATCTGATCAAGATTCCATTGTAATCTGAGGTAACCTTCTTCGTTGTCCACTACACCTCCAATTTTGGTGTCATCTGCAAACTTCAAAGTTTGGGAGAAGATTTGTAGCTCGGGTGCTCGTTGTTCTGGTTCTGTTCACCGAGCTGCAGACGTTTCGTCCCCTGTCTAGGTGACATCCTCAGTATTTGGGAGCCTCCTGTGAAGCACTTCTGTGATGTTTCCTCCAGCATTTATAGTGATTTGTATCTGCCGCTTCTGGTTGCCAGTTCCAGCTGTCCGCTGCAGTGGTTGGTATATTGGGTCCAGGTCGATGTGCTTATTGATTGAATCTGTGGATGAGTGCCATGCCTCTAGGAATTCCCTGGCTGTTCTCTGTTTGGCTTGTCCTATAATAGTAGTGCTGTCCCAGTCAAACTCATGTTGCTTTTCATCTGAGTGTGTGGCTACTAAGGATAGCTGGTCGTGTCGTTTCGTGGCTAGTTGGTGTTCATGGATGTGGATCATTAGCTTTCTTCCTGTTTGTCCTATGTAGTGTTTTGTGCAGTCCTTGCATGGGATTTGTACACTACATTGGTTTTGCTCATGCTGGGTATCAGGTCCTTCGTCCTGGTGAGTTGTTGTCTGAGAGTGGCTGTTGGTTTGTGTTCTGTTATGAGTCTGCATCCATGAACACCAACTAGCCACGAAACGACACAACCAGCTATCCTCAGATGACAAGCAACATGAGTTCAACTGGGACAACACTACTATTATAGGACAAGCCAAACAGAGACCAGCCAGGGAATTCCTAGGGGCATGGCACTCATCCACAGATTCAATCAATAAGCACATCGACCTGGACCCAATATACCGACCACTGCAGCGGACAGCTGGAACTGACAACCGGAAGCGGCAGATACAAATCATTATAAATGTTGGAGGAAACATCACAGAAGTGCTTCACAGGAGGCTCCCAAGCACTGAGGATGTCACCTAGACAGGGGATGAAACGTCTGCAACACAAATTCCCAGCTCTGCGAACAGAACCATAACATCTGCAAACTTATTAACTGTACCTCTTATGCTCACATCTAAATCATTTATATAAATGATGAAAGGTAGTGGAGCCAGCACCAAACCTTGTGGCACTTCACTGGTCACAGGCCTCCAGTCTGAAAACAACCCTCCACTACCACCCTCTGTCTTCTACCTTTCATCCAGTCCTGTATCCAAATGGCTAGTTCTCCCTGTATTGCATGAGATTTAACCTTGCTAACCAGTCTCCCATGGAGAAGCTTGTTGAACACCTTACTGAAATGTTGTCCAGATCCTACTCCCATGGACTGTTTCAGTATCTATGGAGCTGTGAATGATGCTGAATATTGTTCAAACATAAGCGAGCATTTCCACTTCTGAACTGGAGTTGGAGGTTTTAGCATTATAGAATTAAATGGTGCTATCAGGAGTCCATAAGGTCACAGATCTCAATAATGACCTTCTTGGTAGAATCAAGTATGATCATGGGAATGTAGGATCAATGCTCTATAGAGTCTTGAGATCTCTCCTGTCCTTCCCACCTACGCCATCTGTTGTTATTGGCCTGAACTCAGCTCAAACACCAATTCCTTATGAAAACAAAAAGCTGCATCCTGAAAGATGTCCATGATAAAGCAGGCTTTTTCTTTTGGCACAGGAGGAGACTATTTAACTCACTGACTCTATTTACTTCTCTGTACAGCAATCCAATCAGGCCCATTCTTCCATGCTACCTTTGTAGCTGTGGCATTTTAATTCCCTCAAATTTCCTATTTCTGAAAACTATGAAATCCTCATATGCAAAATTTCAGGTTATTACATATTTTTAAAAAATCAGTCTTGGAAAGCCCCCATGTTTACCTTCTTCCATCTAAAAAAAATCTTTCACCGCATCTTACTGATTTCTCTGTCCTTAAACCCATATTTTTAAAATTCCAAACTGGCCCTTATCCTTCTATTGCATGAGTCTCAGTTTAGTTAACCTGGCTTTAATGTGGTACTTTGTCAAACATGTTCTTAAAATCTGTACAGATTTTATCAATTGTGTTCCCTTCATTAATTTTCTTTGTTACTTCATCAAAGCCGTCAAGCACAACCAATCCTTTAGAAACTTGTCCTGGTTCTTCTAAATTAACATCAACTTCTTCAAGTACTTGTTGATTTCTTTAATTCACTGATGATTGCATCTAAAACACTACTGAAGTTAAATTCACTAGATTGTAGTTTCTAAAAACCAAAATCCTTTCATGGGATGAAGATATCATTAGTAAAGCAGGCATTCGTTGTTCATTGCTATTTACACTGGAACTGAATGGCTTGTTAGACCATTTCAGAGGATAGTTTAGAGTCAACCACTCTGCTGTGGAACCGGAGTCTTATGTAAGCCAAATGAGATTTCTTTCTCTAAAAGATGTTACTTAGATTACTTACAGTGTGGAAACAGGCCCTTCGGCCCAACAAGTCCACACCAACCCTCCGAAGAGCAACCCACCCAGACCCATTCCCCTGCATTTACCCCTTCACCTAACACTATGGGCAATTTAGCGTGGCCAATTCACCTAACCAGCACATCTTTGGACTGTGGGAGGGAACCAGAGCACCCGGAGGAAACCCACGCAGACACGGGGAGAATGTGCAAACTCCACACAGACAGTTGCCCGAGGCAGGAATCGAACCTGGGCTCTGGCGCTGTGAGGCAGCAGTGCTAACCACTGTGCCACTGAGCTACTCCCTAATGAGAAGTGTTTTTACAATTGATATGTTTCATGGTTTCCATTCCTGAGGTCTGCTTTCAATTCCAGCTTTTTAAATTTAAATTCCTTCACTAGCTGCTATGGTGGGATTTGAAAGAAAATTTTCTTTCTACTAGCCTGTGCTTATGGATTCCAAATCCAGTGCCATGCTTCAGTTGGAACCAATACTCCCTCAGTGTGTGTGTTCACTCCACAAGGACTGCAGCAAATCAAAAAGACTACTCACCATCAATTTCTCCCCATGTCTGCGTGGGTTTCCACTGGGTGCTTCCACAGTCCAAAGATGTTCAAGGTAGGTAAATTGGCCATGCTAAGTTGTCCATAATGTCCAGGATGTGCACGGTAGGCGGATTAGTAATAGCAAAATGCAGGGTTACAGGGGTAGGGTCGGGGCCTGGGTCTGAGTGGGATGCTCTTTGGAGGCTTAATACAGACTCAATGAGCCAAATGACCTCTTTCCATACTGAAGGGATTTCTAATAGATGGAATTTTGTTTCACCATGTGTTTTGCAATTTCAAATTATGTTATATATAAATATCTTATGCATAACAAACTTCTTTTTTATTATTAAAGCCAAATCTGTAACATTGTGTGCTTATATTTCATTGAGAGACCGCCTCATTAAAACCAAAGCAAAACAATCTGCGATCTATCTAACTAGATTTCAATCTGGGATATGATTTATCTTCTTGTAAGGTCAGTTAGGATCATGACAGTGGAAACAGGAAACCGAGAGAGTCAAAAGTATGGCTTGAGGCGTGGTGCAAGTAGGAGAACTTCAGATTTTTGGGAAATTGGGATCAGTTCAAATGGAACCATTGGGAATGGTAACTATTAAAAATGGAAAACTTGCACCTCAGCAGGATTGGTTAGACCTTTAGTGCAGTTGGGGAGGATATTAACAAGATGAGTAGGTAGATAGGTATTAATTTTGGTGAGTTTTATGGAGATTACTCTCCATGACCTTTACCAAGACATTCTCAAGCAATTCTGTTCTGCACACCTCATTATATGCACACCATACTTCTACAGTGCTACAGCACTAACTATCTCACACTCACCAGCAGCAGTACTACTGTCATTGCAGGACAGAAGTACTATAAAGCTATAAGTTCAGTATTGGCACGCAAAGAAGCAAGGCAGGACAGAAATGTGCTATGCATCCAAGTAGTTACAAATGAGTTTCTGCTAAAAGAATAAGATTAGAGTCCTGAAATGCACCCCATTCCAACAGATGGGATGGGTGCATGCAAAGTAGCATGGCAGCAGCAGCATTACAATGAAAGATGTCAGTGAGGCATAGCAGTCTGGAGCGATGTCCCAGTCTCATGGTCCTCAAGGTGAAGCCCGGTGCAGTCTGGAGCCAGGATGGAATAGAGGCTAGGTGCCAGTTTATTGAGTGTTGGAAGACCACTGTTCTGGACTTTTATTTATGCAAAGCTGGTTATTTCATTTCTCTATTTTCTAAGATCTTGTAAATGAAGAAGCTGTACCTAGATGCCTTTGTACCTAAGATGGTGCTGTAAGTGGCGATGTCTAAACTTTTCACTGTACACTTTGAGTATATGTGACAATAAAGCTCATTAATTCATTCACTTGAAAGTGCAGTATTAACATGATGAACTGTATTCTAATGAGGAGAAAGTGAGGTCTGCAGATACTGGAGATCAGAGCTGAAAATGTGTTGCTGGAAAAGCGCAGCAGGTCAGGCAGCATCCGAGAACAGGAGAATCGACGTTTCGGGCATAAGCCCTTTTCAGGAAAATGGCTTATGCCTGAAGAAGGGCTTATGCCCGAAACGTCGATTCTCCTGTTCCCTGGATGCTGCCTGACCTGCTGTGCTTTTCCAGCAACACATTTTCAGCTGTATTCTAATGAGTCAGAGATGTGCCATGATGAGGTGGTGAGCTGGTTCTTGTACAAATCAGAGCTCCAAGGATGAAAGATTCAGACAGATACTGCTATAAAGTGTGCTCTGAAATATTGAAGACTGTTGTTAAAGGTGGAACCCCAGAGGAGCAAGTGGCAAGCAGGAGCCTCCAGGTATTCGCTTTGACTTTCACCATCTAGTTTTCTCTCCATTGACTGGTAAAGTAGTAAACCACATATAAATGAGGATTTATTAGGTAATAATGAAAGGAAAATTCATGCAAATAGACCTCTCGCCACTCACTCGTATGATTCCCATTTTGTTGAAAAGGCTAAGATTGGACTTTTCTTTCTCCGAAAAATTATTTTTCTAATCACGTCATATTTTCCCAACTGACTCATTACTGCCCATGTCTTCAGGGGCTAGAAAGATTATGCAAAAAGACTGTCTACGTTATTGATACCAACATAGAATACAACGTCTGGCTCGCTGCAGTCCTCCTGCAGGATATCATCCTTTCCATGATATCCTCACTCTGACACTAAGAGTCCACACACCAGATGGGATCATAGCGACAGCTACAGAAATGCTGTCTGTCAGCTTGTAAATTTGCTCGCTGACCTGGTATATTTGTTCTCAGACACTTCTGAGAATGTGCTATTAAGTACAATATCTCTTGTTTTCTCTTTGTCCCAACCATCAGGTAGAGTAATACAATACCTGCTCTTTTTAGAAGAAAGTACGTTTCTCATGCATGCTTCAAATCCTTTATCAAGATAATATCTGGCACTAACAGGGATTAAATCAGAGTTGTAGCCTGAAACCCTTCCTCAGCTACCTCAGACTCTTTTTAGTGCCTAATGCATCTGGGTAAATTGCCTCATAATATGAAATAGTTCATTTTTTTGCTTGTCAGTCAAATATATCAGATTAACATCTGGATTGCTTCATGCATTATTACCATTACACAAACATTGAAATCTATGTCTAATTCATTATTTTCTCCTTATGCTGTTGCATAACAAAAATGTACATCAGTTGACGTTACTGGTTACTTCCTCTTTGATGTGATCTGTAAAGATAAATAGACTTTCAACTTCCTCTAAGTGAGCAGTTCCTCTCTGTTGTATGGTGTATGGTGAATTAAATGTTTTTACTGCTACGGAAGGTAAGCATTTTATTTGAGCTTCATAAAATATTAAATCACTTAGCAAAATTTGAAATGACTTTGCAGTTAACAACTGAAATGTTCAGAGATATTAAACAAGATGAAATATTTTAATGTAAGCATGGGACTGTGACAAGTATTAAATATGCAGTGAAGGATGGTCAAGTGCATCATGATATTAATTCTTAACATTTGTTATATAATGCATGATGAATATTTAGTAAAATAATCATTAGTAACTGCACTTTAAGTGAGTATTGAACTAAACATTATGAGTTATCTGTCCTCTAAATCTATGGCAGAAGCTGCACCCTGTTAAATTATGAAAGTAAAGGTCAATAAGGCTGCTCTCTCATTAGAGTAAGACAACTAATGGTGATTTAATCACTTCAGGCCAGGGGAGAGTTTGAGAAGGAGAGTCCATCATGATAACCTCAGCCAGTGCAAGAATGAAACCCACGCTGTTGGCATCACTGAATTAGAAAGTTGTTGTCCAGCCAACTGAGCTACAACCGACCATTGATATATAAGATACATAATATATTTGAGATAATTGAAATGCAAACTTTGTTACAAATTTATTGTAGGATGGCTTTCAGTATTCATAGTTATGTTTAGCAGGAGGGTTTTAATGGGAGGAATCTGTTTCAGCTTCTTTATCCATCAGTAATAGTGCTATTCTCATTCAAATAGTAATAATTTTGATGCCAAACCCTCCCCACTGCTCTGTTAACATAAAGTATATGCATTTTATGTTAGGATCGAGCTGAGGTGCTTCAGCCTTCCAATTCATGAATAGGGAGAAATGTCATCATCTGAATAAATTTGTTAATAGCTATGGATTTCAGTCCAATTAATAGGATGCAGAGTATATGTATGACATTTGTGTAAAACTAGCCTTTAAATAAATTGCACTATACATTTCAACACAATTTTTTAAATGAGTTTTGCCACTATCACATATTGCAAATTTAACTTTTCTAAATAATTTTTAAAACTATTGTTATAAATATTAGGGTTTATCTTATTTATATCTTATGGATCATAATTTTTCAAATATTCTTTTATATCTCATTTTGTGGTCAGCATTTAGCTGCTGGTTGAACAATTGCTAAAAATGAAGTGTGGAAAATGTTTTGTGACACATTTGTTCTTATGTGCAGGAGGTTGTCTTACTATTATATCATGGAGCCCTTTATTTGCCATCCTAAAATGTGTTGAAGGATGCTGTTGAGTAATTAGATAACAGTGATCAAGATAGTCATGGGAAGCTCTCCTACTTCAGATTCGGACAGAACACTCAGATAAATTTGAAAAGGTGCTTTAATTTAAGTAAAACACTGTGGAGGCAGGAGTACTAAAGTGTTTGCCAACTCAATGGAAAGTGTTATCAAATCCATCCACAGCCTGCTTCATTGTTTAGATTTACCTGAGGGCCACTGCCAGTCTTCACTGTGGTAAGTTGCCTTTGCAGGTTTAATCTTTGAATAAATTGATGAAATCCATGGATCAGTTTCCTTCAATCCTCGGATCCCTAAAAATGTGCTGACGGTACTGAAATTATCTTAATTTCAAATTGACTTTGCTACCCAGATAGAAGCAAATAACTTTCATGGAATTATTTTATTTTAAAAGTCATGGGATGTGGGCTTTGCTGGCTGGATTAGCATTTATTGCCCATCCCTAGTTGTCCTTGAAAAGGTGGTGCTGAGCTGCCTTTTGAACTGACGCATCCATTTGGTGTAGGCACATCCACAATGCATTAGGAAATAAACTAGTTATGAATTTTTGAAGATGGGCCACTGGACCTGAAATGTTAACTCTGTTTTCTTTCCACAGATGCTGCCAGGCCTAGTGAGTTTTTCCACCAATTTCTGTTTTTGTAGGTTATGACGGTATTGGTTAGGAGTATGATCAAAGTTACAACATACCATTATGAGCAAGCTATGGGGGAGCTATACAAACAGGAGGCATTGTGCAGGTTTAGTTATCACATGAATTTTAATGCATGTATATTACCAAAAACTACTGTTAATTTGCTTGCTTATTAAGAAATCTCAAAGACAATAAAATAGTGGAACAATAATTTAAACTTTATCGCATGTAGCAACAACAATAAAACGCCTCAAGTAAGCAAGTTAACCATCACAACACAAGGTGTGGAGGTGCTGGTGTTGGACTAGGTTAAACAAGGTCAAAAATTACATGACACCAGGTTATAGCCAACGGTTTATTTGAAAACACTAGCTTTCGGAGCGCTGCTCTTTCATCAGGTGCTAGTGAGAGAGGAAGATTGTAGACACAGAATTTATAAGGAAAAATCAAACAGTCATACAACTATGCGAACAAAATGAACACACATAAAATGACTCTTAAATCTTTAATCAATTAGAATGGAGGTGCAGGTTTTGATTGATTAATATGAATTTCTTTCACGTCACTGCCCTGAGACAACTTAAGGTGTTATCAATATAAAAGAGGGACAAGTATTTTAGGCGTGAGATCTTGTTTGGAGTCTGTCTATGTCTTTTATTTCCAAAGTAGAAGTTTATAAAATGCCACATTGACTGACTGTCTACAAATTGTGAGCTTTTTGAACAAAATAAAATGTTTCTGCAAACATAAATCCTCAAATGCAAATTCACCCCACAGATTTATATGTGCACATGCGTGTGAGAAAGGTGAGAGTGTATGTATGTGTTTGTGTGTGAGGGGGAGAGAGGGTGTGTGTGTGTGTTTGAGAGATAGTGTGTGCAAGTGTGAGGAGGTCTATGCATTTGACAGTGTGTTTGTGTGTTTGAGAAATACTTTGTGTGTGTATGTGTGTGTGTGTTTGAGAGAGAATGCATGAGTGTGAGGGAGTAGATGTATCTGAGAGAGCGTGTGTGTGAGTGTGTGTGCGTGAGACAGAGAGAAAGTGCATATATGAGGGAGGATCTGTGCGAGTGTGTGAGTGTGTTTGTGTGTATATCTCATATGCGGCAGGCAAGGATGCTCTGAGGCATGGTATGTTGATGAGACCATGCAGACGCTACAACAACAAATGAAGGACACTATGTAACAATTGCTAGACAGAAATGTTCCCTCCCAGTCGGGGAACACTTCAGCGGTCAAGGACATTTGGCCTCAGATCTTCGGGTGACCATCCTCCAAGGTTGGACTTTGGTATACACAACAATGAAGAGTCGCTGAGCAGAGGCTGATAGCCAAGTTCAGTACCCATGAGGGCAGCCTCAACCATGATCATGGGTTAAAAATCATTTGCACACTCATATTGACCCTCTCTCAAACACACACTTTCTCTCATACACACACACACACACATGCACGCACACTCTCTCAGATGCATATATTCCCTCACATTCTCTCTCAAACTCACACACATGCATTATCCCTCAAACATATACACATACTCAGATGCATAGACTCCCTCACACTTGCACACACTCTCTCTCAAAGACACATAGACATACATTCTCTCTCTCCGCGCCCCCCCCCCCCCCCACACACACTCTCGCCATCTCTCACATGCACGCAAACACACATATGCACATATAAATCTGTGGGGTGAATTTGCATTTGCAGATTTGAGTTTGCAGAAACATTCTATGTTGTTCAAAAAGCTCACAATTTGTAGACAGTCAATCAATGTGGCACTTCATAAACTTCTACTTTGGAAATAAAAGACACAGACTCCAAACAAGATCTCACGCCTAAAATACACTGTCTGACTGCAGGTGTCACCTCCTTTATATTGATTACACCTTAAGTTGTCTCAGGGCAGTGACTTGAAAGAAATTCAAATTAATCAATCAAAACATGTACCTCCATTCTAACCAATTAAAGTTTTAAGAGCCATCTTATATGTGTTCAATTTGTTTGCATGAGTTGTATGACCGTTTGATCTTTCCTTATAAATTCTTACTCCCTCACTAACACCTGATGAAGGAGCAGCACTCTGAAAGCTATTTTTTCAAATAAACCCGTGGGACAATAACTTGGTGTTGTATGATTTTTGACGTTGTCACAACTTAATTATTACCTGATTAATGGTGGAATTTAGCTCTAATTCCAACCAACAGTGTCTGTCTCTGAATGTGTCCAGGGGTCAATCCTGTCTAGTGTTGTTCTTTGAATTTCTAATGCTGAAGATGCCTGGAGTTGACTTATTATACAATTTTCTCTCTTTCAAGTTTAAGATGTAACATTAGCTTCTTTCATCAAAATTATTAACTAAATAACTTTCCTGTTCCTTGTTACATTTGGCATTGACTGTCAGTTTGAAGACAATTGTTTCCCGCAATTAACCTTTTTACCGCAGGATGTTCCTTCTGCATACTGTCTTAATTTTCCATTTGTCATGATTCAACAGATTATCAGGTAATGTTAGTTCCTCTCTCCTAGGAAACAGCATGTTTATTTTGATCAACTCCTTCTTCCCCGGGATGGTTAATTAGCACATTGTTTTTAATTCCTTTATAAAAGTTTTCAATAGTCTCTTAACAGTTATTTTTTTGCTAAAAGAGTTATTGTTGATTCTCTCAATCTATGAACAATTATTAAAGTTCTGAAGTTTACAGTACCATTTTGATAACACCTTGATCTATTTCACCAAAACCTCTCATGATTCTACATTAGATGAATTATCACTCTGCTTATCTGGTATTTAATACCAGACAAACAATCCTTTGATTAAATATTGAAGAATGCACCCTTTGGTTTTAGACCCTGTTCCAAATTCCTTTCCCTAGGTGCTGACTCCTACCTGCTTCCTGGTGTCAGTCTGAAATTTAGCATGTCTGTTCTTAACTATGGTGTCACATTTGATCATTTCTAATTTCATTTTAATGCCATTCCTAAAATCATTTATTTTCATCTCCATATTGCCAACTTGACCATTGTCTCAGTTCACTTGCTGCTGCAACTCTCGTTCATGCCTTGGTTGCATTGGCTTCTGGTTAAACCACGTCTCAATTTTAAAATTCTTATCCTTGTTCTCAAGTCTCTCCACGGCTTTGCCTCTCTTCATCCCTGTAATTTTCTCCAGACCATAATCCTTTGAATATCTCATCTCTTACAATTCTGTGCCCTTGTGCATATTTAATTTTAATTGCTCCACCATTCGCCATTGGTTCGCTGTGACTTCAGTTGCCATAGCTCAATTTTGGCCAGACCCTTACTACATTAGTCCAGCTCTGTAATACCCTTTCATAGTGCTTCTGTGCAGTGTCTTCGAACATTTCATTACTTTGAAGGCACCATATAGTTATGAGTCACTATTGTTGTTGCAGGTCATGAGAACATTTTTCTCAGTTCTTCAATCATTTAACCATGAAGCATCTTCTTGAGATAACATACTTAAGAATTTTGTTTTTAGTTACAGAGCTATTGGAAGTTTATGTAATTTTTAATAATGCGGCATCAGAATTCCTTTAATGCTATTTAAAGAATTGGGCTATCAAAATAGATATGCAAACAGACCTTTCAAGAAAACAATGGTTGGTTAAGAGATTTTAAGTTCAGTGGCAGGGCAAGTTTAGAAATTAAACATTACTTATCAGACAATTCTGAAAGAATATCAATAGAGGGGACTTTCTAATGACGTGGAGCAGGAAAACGTGATCTTTGGGCAAAAGTAGAAATAGCAGAAAAACTGACTAATATGGTGCCAAAAACTGAAATTCTTTTTTACATTTTCCTGTTGATAGTAATCGGGGGCAGACTTTCTTGATGCAACATAATTCTTGTGGATTTATGCAGGCAAGATTTGCTTGATTAATTTAATTGATCTCCCCAATGAAATTACTTTCATTGTTGACAGAGGATTGAGGAATCAATGCCAAAAGCAGAGCTTCCATTACACATAGTGCTTTCTGCAGTGCTTGAAAGGCTGGTCATGGCTGGTCATGGCATTAATCAACTCCAGCCTTCCCACTACTATTGACCCACTCCAATTTGCCTATCAGACCAACAGATCCACGTCAGATGCCATATCACTTGCCCTTCACTCCTCCCTAGAACACCTTGACACCAAGAACAGTTACGTAAGAATCTTACTCATTGACTACAGTTCGGCCTTCAACACTATTATCCCCTCGAGACTGATTACAAAACTTAGTGATCTTGGACTAAGCCCCACTTTCTGCAACTGAATCCTCAGTTTCCTGACCCACAGACCACAATCGGTGCAGACTGGGGACAATATTTCATCCTCACTGACACTCAACACCCAGGGGTGCATACTCAGCCCCCTACTGTACTCGCTGTATACCCATGATTGCGTCGCCAAATACCGACTAATGCAATTTACAAGTTGGCTGATGACACCACCATAGTCGGTCGAATTTCAGATGGTGATGAATCAGACTACAGACCGGAGGTGGAAGACCTGGGAAAATTATGCAGTGAGAACAACCTAGCTCTCAATGCTGGCAAAACCAAGGAACTCACTATTGACTTTCAGTGGGATGTTACTCATGTGCCCCCCTACACATTAACAGCACAGAGGTAGAACAAGTGGAGAGTGTCAAGCTCCTGTGAGTGGTCATCCATAACAAGCTTTCTTGGACTCTTCATGTGGACGCACTGGTTACAAAGACCCAACAACATCTCCTCTTCGTCAAGCAGCTGAGGAAATTTGGCATGGACGGCGAATACCCTTGCCCACTTTTATAGGTGTGCCATCAAGAGCATTCTGTCTGGATGTATCACAACCTGGTATGGCAACTGTACCATTCAAGATTGGAGATGGTTACAGAGAGTGGTGAACTCAGCCCGGACAATCACAAAGGCCAACCTCCCATCTGTAGAATCCATCTACCAGGCCCGCTGTCATGGAAAGGCTGCCAGCATTATCAAAGATTCATCCCACCGTGGCAATGTTTTTCTACAACCTCTACCATTGAGGAGAAGGTGCAGAAGCCTGAACACAGGCATCTGCTGGTTTCGTAACAGTTTCTACTGTACTGTTGTTAGAATACTGAATGGACTCACCAACTCTTAGCATTCGTCTATAACTGTGTTTTTTGTTTTTGGTCCTGTTTACCTACTATTTACTTATCTATGCTACTTAACTCTGTGATCTGCCTGTACTGCTCACAAGACAAAGCTTTTCACTGTGCCTCAGTACATGTGACAATAAATTCAATTCAATTCAATATTGTCTCCTTTAGTACTATTTGCTTTTCCACTTCGAGAATTTGGCTGCAAACTCCTAGGATTTTAAGAGTTAGCCTTGGCTTTCCCTCAATAATGTACTGAGGAAACATGCTTTAGTGGAGTTGCCATTGAATAGATGCCATCTTAAACTTTGAGTAAAACATCAACCTGTTCAAATACATGTAAAACATCATAACACAATTTGTTGAAAAGTTCTCCACGTGTCCTGGCCAATATTCCACTCTCAACCAGCAATATTAATTTAGATATTTGAGTATTAATCTTGTTGGTGTTGTAGGATTTCACTATTTGCAAGGTAGCTGTTACTTGTCTGTATAATGCAAGTCAGTGAATTAATTTGTGACATAATTATTTTATAATATTTCTAAGAAATATGATAAGATTCTATACAAATGTAATACTTTTCCTTTTTTAATCAATCAGAAAAGGAAAGTGAGGGATAAGATATAATTTCCTCCTAACCTAACATAAAGGTGAGCTTTACTTTCAATGAAATAAAGGATTATGACAGAGCATATAGAACTCTACTAACCTGCACCTCATTGGCTAGTTTGGCCAATACCAAAAATCTGTGTACAAACTTCATAATAAATTAATACTAATAGGTACCATTTCATTAGTCTGAATGTAACAATAGTTAAGTAAAACTATAACATCAGAATAAAGCTTATCTTTTTTTTCTTTTTATCACTATTTCCATTATCAGACTTGTTATTGCGAATTGACTAATTAAAAACCTGTAAAAAAGGAGGCTCACGCCAAGAAAGTAACTGTAATGCATGATCTTTGCATTGTACAATCATGTTAATTATGAAGTTATCATGCTCATGTTTTTTTGTGAGGATAAACATTTCCTCATATTCTGATTGGCAATAAAGTTCAGGAAGTTCACGTCCAGCCTCATAAAGCATGAAACATGGCAATCAAGACTTTCTGTTCTTCTTTTAAAAACACAGAAGCTAAAAATAAACTGCGGATGTTGGAAGTCTGAAGCAAAAGCAGGAATTGCTGGAGAAACTCAATGGGTCTGGCAGCAGTTGTGGAGTGAAAGCAATGATAACATTTCAGGTCCAGTTACCCTTTTTGAGAAAAGTTATTTGTAGGTATCATTCTGCAATTCTTTGGCTATATAGATGGTAATTTACAAAAAGAAATTGGTGTAGAGGAAGTGTTGTTTCATATCCTCTTTCCTTTCTCCCCTTCTACTGACTGCCCTGTGTTGGACAATAGTGCCACAACCATTGACAGCCATTCAGTACTTTGTCTGTACAGGAGGTATCAGTCTAAATGTTGTTGGAATATTCAAATATGAAGGGAAACTTAACTGAGCCAGATCTTGTTTGCATCTAATTCTAGAATAAATCATAAGATAGAGATCCTGGTTGTCTTTTCTCCTCTGACCCAGGGCTGAGGTAACCACTTGCAGGTATCATTCTACAATATGAGTTGAAATTAGTCAACTCGGCACCGATCAAGCGTAAAACATGAGGTTTGTTTCTCCTTAGAGGTAACTGTTATACTCAGCAGCACATTTATCCATTGGGACAGCTTATTGAATGCTTTTCTGACAATTTCAGCAGGGAACTTGGGCAAAATGGAGGAACAATGTATTGTTTTAAACTCCAGAGATTTGAAAACAAAATTTAAACTAAAGCTTCAGGTCGGGTATTATGGAAATCTTGGTGCCATCTTTCATATGAGATAAATAAAAGATTCCATGCCACTGTTTTGAAGAAGAAGGAAATGCAGTCCAATATTTATCCTTCAACCAACACATAAAAGTAATTAGCTGTACATTATTACATTGCTGTGTGCTAATTTCTAATTATGCTAGTTACGTTACAACAGTGACTACATTCCAAGAGAAAGGACTTCATTATATAGAGTGCTTTCATTTATAGGGTTGTGACAAGTGCAACATGACACTAATCTCCCTAATATTGTAGTTGACTTGGCAGTTATCTTCATCATCTGGAAAGCTACTTAGTTCCCCAGCAGTATTTTCACTTCCATTATGATTTTGTTTTTATGCCAAAGTCCCAGTAGTTGTGGCATTTTGTATTCTTTTAGAACACTGCCTTGAACAGATGTAGGTTTCTGCTTGCAATAGTACATTTGCATTTTACTTGTGCTTTTATCTTTCAGGTATGTTAAGTGAAGGCTTCATCTGTGGATTTCCTTACTGGAATGAAATTGAAAATGAAAACAATACAAGACAGCATGAGCAGAAGCAACATAACCCATCTGAGGATAACATGGCTCAAGAGCTGACTTCTGTCAGCAATTTTCAGAATTTGTCTCAGGCTGATATTCCTAATGGGGCTCTGTCACTTCTTCAAAAGTGCAAGTCTATTTACAGACCCTTCAGACTGAGTGCAAAGGAAAAAATAACTACACCATTGGTACAGCCCTCACAGGCCACAACAATCAGAAGGCAAAGGTCCCTTGTTGTAGATATCCCAGGGAGCTCCAGTGTGAGTAAGGAAATGTATTTGGTTCCCTCGTGTTGTAAAAGTATCTGTGATAATTATAATGACCTCCAGATTGCAGGAGATCAAGTGCTTCCAATTAGTTTGGAACCATCTGGCCTGACATCTCAGGACAGCTATAATATAAATATGGTCCCATTCTTGTATTCTTCAGAAATTACACTGCCAATGGAGTCCCCCAAACTATCAGCAGAGTTCCAAAACAAGCCAGCCAATAGCGACACATCCTGCTGGCGTGTGTGCAGTGCTAGAGACAAGAGCATCATTCAGCATTCTCAGCCACTTACCAATTCAGAACTCAATGACTATCTTGAGCAGAAAGTTCTGGAACTGTACAAGCAATACATGATGGATAGCATGGTGAGCAATGCATCCCCAACAAAAATCATGGAATCAGAACTTGTAATGAGTAATGTCGATCAGATTAGCCTGATACTATCACGAGAACAGAATATGGAAACTACAAAGGTGAAGGACATGGTTATCAGTTGCCTGTTACGTGTTGCGAGTGAGATACAATCAAATGAACTCAGTACACCAAATCTACAGATATCTGCTTGAAAGAGAAGTTTTATCCAAGTTTATCTACATTTTAGGTATAACTTATTAAAAATGAGTTAATTTTGAGTAGATTTGCCATATCCATGATTGAACAGAGAACAGGATGGGGATAAAGAGGGCATTGAGACAGTGAGTTATAGAATCATAGTAAATAGGAGTAGGAGTAGGTCTTTTGGTCCTTTGACCCTTCTCCACCATTCACTATGATCATGGATGATCACTCAACTCAGTACCCTGTTCCTGCTTTCTCCACATACCCTATGATCTCGTTAGTCCTAAGAACTATATCTAACTCCTTCTTAAAAACATTTAATGTTTTGGCCTCAACCCCTTTCTGTGGCAGAGAATTCCAGAGGATCGCCATTTTCTGGGTGAAGAAATTTCTCTTTTTCTCAGTTATAAATGGCCAACACAACATTTAGACAATGATGCCTGGTTCTGGACTGCCTAGTCATGCAAACATCCTTCCTGTGTTTAAACTGCCTAGTCCTGAAGAATTTTTTTAGGATTCTATGAGATCTCCCCCTCATTATTCTAAGCTCCAGTGCATATAATCTGAACCAATCCAGTGTGTCTTCATATGTCAGTCCTGACATTCCAGGAATCAGTCTGGCAAACTTGTTGTGCTTTTTCCTTGTTATGGTTTGCATTCTGTCCCGCTGTTGAAATTGTTTGAAGATGTTACATTAAAATTATTTGCACTTATGTAATCTCCAAATTTCCCAAGTTGCTTCACAGAAGTGTTATGGAACAATATTTGACTTCAAGCCACAAAAGCAGCTATTAGGACAGGTGACCAAAAAAAAATGATGAAAGAGTTCATTTTAAAGTATACCTTTATGAAGGACAGACAGAAAAATAATTCCAGAGCTGAGGGCCTCAGCAGCTGAAACAACCACAGAGACAGGCTCATTAAAATTGTGAATGCAGAAGTTGCCAGAATTGGAGGAATATTGTGATCTCAGAGGATTGTAAGCTTGGAGAAGGCTACAGAATGAGAAGGGGCTGAGGCCATGGAAAAACTTGAAAACAAGAATGAGAATTTTAAGATCAAGATTTTCCCAGACTGTTCTCCAATGTCGATCAAAGAAGCCCAAGGGTGATGGGTGAATGACATTGGTGTCAGTTAGGCTACATGTACTTCCTGTTCTGGTTGAATTTATGTTTATAAAAGACAGTGAGCTAAAAGTGCATTGAAATAGGAAAATCTGATAGTAAACAAATGCTGGATGAAGATTTAAATGGTAAATGAATTGAGTTTAGATCAGAGTGGTGCTGGAAAAGCACAGCAGGTCAGGCAGCATCCGAGGAGCAGGAAAATCGACGATTCAGGCAAAAGCCCTTCATCAGGATTGAAACGCCAATTTTTCTGCTCCTCGGATGCTGTCTGACTTGCTGTGCTTTTCCAGCACCACTCTGATCTTAACTCTGGTTTCCAGCATTTGCAGTCCTCACTTTTGCCTGGTAAATGAATTGAGACAGGGAAAGAATGATGTGCTGTTACAAAGAGGAAAATAGACAGTCTTAGTGTGATGTGGATATTCAGAACTAAACTCATCCTTGAGTCAAAATGACATCAAGTTGGTGAAGAGTTTCATTCAGCATTAGACAGTTTTCATGGGGAAGGATGGCATTGGTAGCTAGAAAATATTCCTTGTGTTCAGGTAAACACTTATCCCATTACCAATGCCTGCAAACAAATTGTCTGGTCACTTATTTCAATGTTTTTCAAGGAATAACGCTGTGAGCTGCCACCTTTTTAAATGGCTGCTGATTCCTCAGGCAACTCACTTACACTGGACATGACATTACCATGCTGAAACAATTTTGTGCATGTCCTGCAATGGCAAAATACATTGCTTTGTTGGCAGCCACCAAACTGAACTTAATTCACAGATTGGAAAAATGACTATTAGACATTGTACAACTTTAAAGCAATGAAAACTTTACGTTCTTAAAAAATGGAGTCCTATATATTGGCTGTTACAATAAACAATTCTCATTTAACAGTTTTCCCCCAAATGATTGCATAATGAATAAGTTTTAAAATAAGAATGGATTAATTCCTGATTAAGCGACTAATATAATCATAATTAGCAAAAAATATAACAAATTGTCATGGTGAATCTTGATACAGGATATAAATGGTCTTTTTCCTGTTTTTTGTGTATCAGTTTTAGAAATTAAGTTTGGTTATGTTGACACCTTAGTTTTTAGCTATGTTCCATAAAAATCACTACCAAGTGCACAGGAAGCTTGCTTGAAGATTTTCTAGCTTTTTACCATAAGTAAGATATTGCTACTTGAATCAAAGCCAAAGTACAAATGGAAATAGGTTCAGAATTTTAGAAATAATCGTATTTTCTAAATGATACAAGATATATTTTCAGTCAGATTATGTTCTCAGTATTACTGAATCACACATTTTAAAAAGATGAACTTGCTTTGTGTTAATAATTCATTTAAATATTGTGAAGTATTTTATGTTAAACAACTGTTTAAGACTTACTGTAGCCTTGTTAAATCATGTAGTTAGCATAATACTTTACTTCAGATTGGATGATTTACTGTTAAAATATTTTTATTATGTTTTAATCCTATTCAAGCTTTAAAATTAAAAGATTGATTTTTTTCATATTTATATATAAGATCCTATATTTCAATTTTATTTTCTGTTTTGATTTTAATAAAAGTATTTAGTATTATGCAGTATTCATTTTACTGTTTGTTACTGTGAAAACACATTCCATTTCAGTACTTCTGCTGAAATATTTTCTTTAGCTGCATGTTCTGAGAAACAAGTTTTCAATTAATATTTGTAAGGAGGGGATAATGTAATTCAACTTTCACACCTGGATTTTAAACATTAAGTTGGTTTTGAATGTATGACAGCTATGATGGTGTGGAAGCAGAAGAAGCTTTAGCTATTGCTCAGGTTCATGCCATTCTTTAAGTGTGTCTCTTCATACTCATCTATTTTTCCCAATGAAATTCAGTTAGAATGCCATTGTACATTTTTTTTACTTGGCGTTTCATTTCCTGGCCTGAACTTCCAATTCGGACCTCTTTAGAATTACACAACTTACCTGCTCAGGAAGCCTTACTGCAGAGCACATGATCATTGCTGGAATCCAATTCACACCCTTTTTTTGTAGCAGGATCTGTCTTATTCTGAATCTAAATGTCCAAAGCCCCTATGTCAAGGAGAGATAGGGGTGACCTTACAGAAATTTATAAATAATGAAGGGCATGGTTTATGGGTGAATAGCCAAGCTCCAAAACTAGAGGGCATAGATTTAAGGTGAGAAGGGAAAGATATAAAAAGGTCCTGAGAGGTAACTTTTTCACACGGGGGTGATGAGTGAATGGATCGAGCTGCCAGAGGAAGTGGTGAGGGCATTACAACAGTTAAAAGGCATCTAGGTGGATATGGGCCAAATGTTGACAAATAGGATTAAGTGAAATCAGGATGTCTGATCATCGTGGATGAATTGGACCAAAGTTCTGTTTCCGTGCTGTTTGACTCACAGACTCTGAGTTCTAAGGAAATTAGGATTGCTGAGGGAGAAAGGAAATGGGTGACCAAAAGGCAGAGAAAGAACAAGAAGGCAGTGCAGGTGTCCCTTGTGGTCATCTCCCTCCAAAACAGGTATATCGTTTTGGATGCTGTTTGGGGGAGATGGCTCAACAAGGGAAGGCAGCAGTAGCAAGGTTCATGGCACGATGGCTGGCTCTGCTGTTCAGAAGGGCGGGAAAAAGACTGGAAGGACTATAGTCATAGGGGATTCAATTGTAAGGGGAGTAGATAGGTGGTTCTGTGGTCGAAAACAAGACTCCTGAATGGCATGTTGCCTCCCAGGTGCATAGGTGAGGGATGTCTGATTGGCTGCAGAACATTATGAAGGGGGAAGGTGAACAGTCATCTGTCGTGGTGCATATAGGCACAAGTGATATAAGTAATAAATGGGATGAGGTCCTACAAGCAGAGTTTAGAGAGTTAGGAGCCAAGTTGAAAAGTAGCACCTCAGAGGTAGTAATCTCCGAATTGCTGCCAGCGCCAAATGCTAGTCCAAGTAGAAATGAAAGGATAGGCAGGTTCACTGAGTGGCTTGAGGGATGGTGCAGAAGGGAGGGGTTCAGATTTTTGGGACATTGGGACCAGTTCTGTGGGAGATGGGACTATTAAAAATTGGATGGCCTCCATCTGGGCAGGACTGGAACCAATGTCCTAAGGGGTGCTTTTGCTAATGCTGTTGGGGAGGATTTAAATTAATGTGGAGAAAGTGAGGTCTGCAGATGCTGGAGATCAGAGATGGAAATGTGTTGCTGGAAAAGCGCAGCAGGTCAGGCAGCATCTAGGGAACAGGAGAATCGACGTTTCGGGCATTAGCCCTTCTTCAGGAATGAGGGAAGTTGGTCCAGCAGGCTAAGATAAAAGATAGGGAGGAGGGACTTGGGGGAGGGGCGTCGGAAATGTGATA
>NC_057721.1:25574242-25599120 GCF_004010195.1 Chiloscyllium plagiosum
CCTGCAATCTTCTTCCCGACCTCTCCGCCCCCACCCCCATCTGTCCTATCACCCTCACCTTGACCTCTTTCCACCTATCACATTTCCGACGCCCCTCCCCCAAGTCCCTCCTCCCTATCTTTTATCTTAGCCTGCTGGACCAACTTCCCTCATTCCTGAAGAAGGGCTAATGCCCGAAACGTCGATTCTCCTGTTCCCTCGATGCTGCCTGACCTGCTGCGCTTTTCCAGCAACACATTTCCATCTTTAAATTAATGTGGCAGGGGGATGGGAACCAAATGAGAAGGTTAGTGGACAGGAAGGAGGTAGTAACTAAAGCCTGTAAGGAACAAGACAATGAAGTCAGCATAGCTAAGGGGAAGAGTAGGCAGGGTGCAGATAATGAACGCAAAGGGACAGGTGGTCTGAGGTGCATTTGTTTTAATGCGAGAAGTGTAGTAGGTAAGACAGATGAACTTAGGTCTTGGATTAGTACCTGGGAGTGCAATGTTATTGTTATTACTGAGACTTGGTTGAGGGAAGGGCATGATTGGCAACTAAATATCCCAGGATATAGATGCTTCAGGCGGGATAAGGAGGGAGGTAAAAGGGGTGGAGGAGTTTCATTACTGGTCAGACAGGATATCACCCCTGTGGGCGACACGGTGGCACAGTGGTTAGCATTGCTGCCTCACAGCGCCAGAGACCCGGGTTCAATTCCCGCCTCAGGCGACTGACTGTGTGGAGTTTGCACGTTCTCCCCGTGTCTGCGTGGGTTTCCTCCGGGTGCTCCGGTTTCCTCCCACAGTCCAAAGATGTGCAGGGCCAGGTGAATTGGCCATACTAAATTGCCCGTAGTGTTAGGTAAGTGGTAAATGTAGGAGTATGGGTGGGTTTCGCTTCGGCGGGTCGGTGTGGACTTGTTGGGCCGAAGGGCCTGTTTCCACACTGTAATATAATCTAATCTACAATCTATAATCACAGCTGTGCTGAAGGAGAGCATTATGGAGGACTCGAGCAGTGAGGCAATATGGGCAGAGATCAGAAATAGGAAGGGTGCGATAACAATTTTGGGGCTGTACTACAGGCCTTCCAATAGCAAGAATGAGATAGAGGTACAAATATGTAAACAGATTATGGAAAGATGTAGGAGTAACAGGATGGCAGTGATGGGAGATTTTAATGTTTCCAATATTGACTGTGATTCACTTAGTGTTAGAGGATTAGATGAAGCAGAACTTGTAAGGAACATCCAATAGAGTTTTATAGGGCAGGGCCCATACTGGACCTGGTATTGGGGAATGAACCCAGCCAGGTGGTTGAAGTTACAGTAGGGGATTGCTTTGGGAATAGTAATCATAATTCTGTAAGTTTTAGAATACTCATGGACAAAGACGAGAGTGATCCTAAAGGAAGAGTGCGAAACTGAGGGAAGGCCAACTACAGCAAAATTTGGCAGGAGCTGGGAATGTGGATTGGGAGCAGCTGTTTAAAGGTTAATCACATTTGATATGTGGAAGGCTTTTAAAGAGAGGTCAATTAGAGTATAGGACAGATATGTCCCTGTGAAAATGAGGGACAGAAATGGCAAGATTAGGGAACCATGGATGACAGGTGAAATTGTGAGACTACCCAAGAGGAAAAAGGAAACATACATAGGGTCTCAGTGACTAAAAACAGATGAAGCTTTGGAAGAATATCAGGAAAGTAGGACCAATCTGAAATGAGGAACTAAGAGAGCTAAAAGGGGTCATGAAATATCTTTAGCAAACAGGGTTAAGGAAAATCCCAAAGCCTTTTATTTCTCTGTGAGGAGCAAGAGGGCAACTAGAGAAAGGGTTGGCCCACTCAAGGACAAAGGAGGGAAGTTATGCTTGGAGTCAGAGAAAAAGAGTGAGATTCTTAATGAGTACTTTGTGTCGGTATTCACCAAGAAGAAGGATATGACAGATGTTGAAGTTAGGGATAGATGTTTGACTGCTCTAGGTTGAGTCTGCAAAAGGAGGAAGGAAGTGTTGAGTATTCTAAAAGGCATTAAGGTGGACAAATCCCCAGGTCCAAATGGGATCTGTACTGAGGGAAGCGAGAGTGAAAATAGCTGAAGCCTTAACAGATATCTTTGCAGCATTCTTGTAGACTGGTGAGGTCCTGCAGGGCTGGAGAATTGCTAATATTGTCCCCTTGTTTAAGAAGAGTAGCAGATATAATCCAGGTAATTATAGACCGGTGAACCTGACGTCAGTGGTAGGGAAGCTGCTGGAGAAGATACCAAGGGATAGGATTTATTCATATTTGGAAGAAAATGGGCTTATCAGTAATAGGCAACATGGTTTTGTGCAGGGAAAATCATCTCTTGACAACTTAATAGAATTCTTTGAGGAAGTGACATAGTTGATTGATCAGGGAAGGGCTGTAGATGTCATATATATGGACTTCAGTGAAGGGTTTGATAAGGTTCCCCATGGTAGGCTGATGGAGAAAATAAAGTCACATGGTGTCCAGGGTGTACTAACTAGATGGATAGAGAACTGGACAGGCAGCAAGAGACAGAGAGTAGTACTTGAAGAGAGTTTCTCAGAATGGAGAACTGTGACCAGTAGTGTTCCATGGTTGCTTGTGATATACATAAGTGATCTGGAGGAAGGTAACAAATGGTCTGATTAACAAGTTTGCGGATGACATTAAGATTGGTGGAATAGCAGATAGTGAAGGGGACTGTCAGAGAATTTAGCAGAATATAGATAGATTGGAGAGTTGGGCAGCATAATCGCAGATAGAGTTCAATCCAGGTAAATGTGAGGTGGTGTATTTTGGAAGATCCAGCTCAAGAGCAAGCCATATGGTAAATTGAAAAGGGCACTATGTAGGACTCGAGCAGTGAGACAATGTGGGCAGAGCTCAGAAAAAGGAAGGGTGTGGTAACAATGTTGAGGCTATGCTACAGGCCTGGGGAAAATTGATGTACAGAGAGATCTGGGTGTACCCTAAAGGTGGCAATGCAGGTCGATAGAATGGTCAAGGTGGTATATGGCATGCTTTCCTTCATTGAACAGGATATTGAGTACAAGAATTGGAAGTCATGTTACAGTTGTATAAGACTTTAGTTCGACCACATTTGGAATACTGTGTACAGTTCTGGCCGCCACATTACCAAAAGGATGTGGTTGCTTTGGAGAGGGTGAAGAGGAGGTTGACCAGGATGTTGCCTGGTATGGGGGGCACTAGCTATGAAGAGAGCTTGAGTAGATTAAGATTATTTTCATTAGAAAGACAGAGATTGAGGGGGCACCTGATTGATGGCTACAAAATCATGAGAGATATAGACAGGGTGAATAACAAGTAACTTTTTTTCCCAGAGTGCGGGATTCAATTAATAGGGGTAATGAGTTCAAGGTGAGAGGGAATAAGTTTAGAGGAGATGTGCATGGAAAATTCTTTATACAGAAGTTGGTGAGTGTCTGGAATGCATTATCAGTGGAGGTGGTAGAGGCTAGTATGATAGCATCATTTAAGATATATCTAGACAGATGCATGGATGAGCAGAGAGCAGAGGGATGCAGATCCTTAAAAAACAGGCAACAGGTTTAGATAGAGGATCTGGATCAGCGCAGGCTTGGAAGGCCAAAGGGCCTGTTCCTCTGCTGTAATTTTCTTTGTTCTTTGCTGTTCTTTGAATGCCACTGGACCAAAACGTTAACTCTGGTTTCCTTCCATAGATGCTGCTAGAGCAGCAATTTCTGAATTTGTTCCTGATTTACAGCATCTGCAGGTCTTTTGGGTTTTTATTGAGAAATGTGTTAGGTAAGTCGGTGATGGAAAAGGCTGGCAAGTGGTAGTAGATGAGAGGATAGGATGTCAGGTGGGTCAGTGAAGAGCACTAAAGTAAAACAATGAATCACGGATGCTGAAGATCTGAAAAAAGAAACAAATTAATAGCAAAACTCAGCAGCATCTGGAGAGATAAAGCATTCTTTAACTCTTCTTTGTCTGCACAGATGCTGCCATATCTGCTCAGCTTCTCCAACAATTTCTGGTTTTGCATGTGAGGGGTCAGGTGGTAAGTAAGTGGCTGAGGCGGTAAGGTTGCATGCCCAGGAGAGTGGCTTTGGCTGTGTGTGGAGGTTTGTTGGGTCAGTGAAGGTGAAGCATGATAGTACAGTTAATCATAAGTTCCAGAACGGTTAAAAGCCATCTCACCTTTCCTGGGTAAGTTAATATGTCAAAACCCTCCAATGTCACCAAATCTAACTGGGAATTGGAACATTTTCAGAGTATTCCAGATGTAGGATAATTCCTCACTGGAAGTTTAAACTTGCTAGGCAATTACCTACAGTTAGTTCATTGGTGTGTTTGAGGTGTCTTGCACCACATCTATCAGGCTATATCCAATCTCCAACAATCTGGAAACCAGAAGATCTGGATCAATACTTTGCATTGTTTTTGGAGACTTTTGTTTCCTGGTCTCACTGTCACTTTAATTCCAGTTGAAATAAAATCTTTATATTATTTTCAAAGTCAATGGAAAATAAAAACTGGCTCAGTGAGTTTCGGCTAGCAATTTGCTATGAGTCTGTTTACCTCTAGTGGCATAGACAACACCTCTACATTTTAAGAAAATGATTATAACCATGTGAAAGGAGTGATCTTTTTTCCATCTGTCAGCTTGCACATCACATGAAAGAAACAGTGATCCATACACTTGTACATTTTCTGCACAGTTCTACATAGTATTTGGTTAAAATAGAGAAAATATATTCATTTTTTTATTATGTTTGCTTCCTTCTTGTCAATGTTACTGAGATAACATTGATGAAAAGTTAACTGCTACTTCCTGCTCATAGATTCCCATTCTGTGAATCTGATTTTTGTCTACTCTTATAACAGTGTCAACATGGTAGCTCAATGGTTAGCAGTGTTGCCTCACAGTGCTGTGGATCTGGGTACAATTCCAGCTTTGGGCAACTGTTTGCATATTCTTCCCATATCTCTGTGGATTTGCTCTGGTTTCCTCCGATTGCCGAAAGATGTGCATGTTAGGTGAATTGGCCATGCTAAATTGCCCATAGTGTCCAGGAATTTGTGGATTACCCATGGAAAATACAGAGGTGGGGTGCTCTTCATAGAGTTGGTGTAGATCTAATGGGCTGAATAGCCTGTTTCCACACTGTAGGGATTCTATTCTGTATGTGTGTGCTTGATATATTTTTGAATTTGTGCCTGTACTTTAAGTATACATAATATAGGCACATTAAAGAGTGTGAAAATAAATGTGTGTGATTCATTTCAAGTCAAAATTACAACACAGCATAATGAAAGCACAGAATCAGAATGCTTTCAGAATACATTGTTTAAGAATGAGGCAAAAGGATTGCATGTCTGTTACTGATTCATAATGTAAGCAGTGTAGTTTATGTTGCAGTTAGAAATATATAAGGAGCAGACTATTCTGTGCCACCTGGTTGAAGATTTATTTCCTTAATATCACCACTGGGATCTATTCTAATTTATGGGAGACCAAAGCTTAGATTATCTACATTAAATCCTGAATGGAAGAAAGGTAGCAAAGCAAAATAGGTTGCAGCCCATCCATGGTCAGCAGAAGATAACTCACTTAATCTAGTCTGGATAATGTGCATGATCATACTCATTTCAAAACTTTTCATATATGAAAAAAGCGGAAGTGAACTAGAATTAAAAAGTGTAAAAATAACTCATACTTGACAAAAATAAGAAAACAAAATTACTACTGTATTCAACATTGGATCACATCATGATCCAAAATTGGATTCAGAATTTATATGAATTTTTAAAAATATTTAAATATTACCCACTTTGAAGGTATTATTACTGGAGAGAAGCTTATAAGAGTTTTATAGTTGAGAATATTTAAAATAATTGTATAATACCAGGAAAAATGAATTATACTATTTAAAATTTTAGAATATTTAGAAAATTTTAGTGGGCGGCACGGTGGCACAGTGGCTCGCACTGCTGCCTCACATCGCCAGAGACCCGGGTTCAATTCCCCCCTCAGGTGACGGACTGTGTGGAGTTTGCACGTTCTCCCCGTGTCTGCGTGGGTTTGCTCCGGTTTCCTCCCACAGTCCAAAGATGTGCAGGTCAGGTGAATTGGCCATGCTAAATTGCCCATAGTGTTAGGTAAGGGGTAAATGCAGGGGTATAGTGGGTTGCGCTTCGGCGGGGCGGTGTGGACTTGTTGGGCCGAAGGGCCTGTTTCCACACTGTAAGTAATCTAATCTAATCTAATATGGCATTATGTTTTCAATATGATAGCATCTTTGATCAATAAAAGCTCAGGAAAGTTTAGATGTATTTGGGCAGGTATAATTTCATTTATTTTTCAGCAGAAGGATGAATTCATATGGGATCTTGCAGGACATTTCTTAATATGCTTTAACATTGAATAAGAGTGCCCTGACACAGCTACTCCTCAAAATCATGACTTGAACATAACTACCTATAAGCTAAGTATAAAATTAATTGGAATTGTTAAACCTAATTGTCGAGCTACCTATAAAACAACTTTCTTCCTGTGAGCTGATCTGAGGTGACCAGTAATTTTTAATTTGATTGCAGAAAATCTGTCCTTTGAATATCAGATGCAGTAGATCAAGAGACAAAAAACGTGCAGATGCTGGAATCCAAAGTAGACAAGCAGGAGGCTGGAAGAACACTGCAAGGCAGGCAGCATCAGGAGGTAGAGAAGTCAATGTTTTGGGTGTAACCCTTCTTTAGGACTGGGGGTGGGTATAAGGGAAGTTGCAGATAAAGGTGTGGGGAGAGTGAGGGTTTTGGGTTGGGAGAGGGACAGAGTGGTGAGGTCGATGAACACAGGTATGGCCTGGTTGGTCGATGGGAGGAATAAATCCAGTTGGTAGCTGGGAGCAAGGGTCGGTCAGAGGAATTGAAGGGTGGGGGGGGTTGGGGCTGAAAAAGGAGTCGGGGAATGAGAAGGAAGGCTATTTAAAATTGGAGAACTCGATGTTGAGTCCTCCGGGCTGTAGGCTGCCCAGGCGGAACATGAGTTGTTGTTCCTCCAATTTGCAGTCTGATTCGCTGTGGCAAGGGAGGAGGCCAAGGATGGTCATGTCAGAAAGGGAGTGGGAAGGATAACTAAAATGGGCTGTGACTAGGAGGTCGGGTCAGCCCCTCTGGGCCGAGCTGAGATGCTTGATGAATTGTTCCTTAAGTTGACATTTGATCTCCCCAGTGTTGAGAAGACCATATCGGGAGCATCTGATGCAGTAAACTAGGTTTGAAGAGAGGCAGGTGAACCCCTGTCTCACCTGGAAGGTCTGTTTGGGGCCCTGGATGGGGAAGAGGGGGGTGGTCTACTGGCAGGTTTTGCATCTTTTACAGAATGGCTTGCTATGTTCTTACACAAGATCAAAGCAATTTTAATTCACTTGCTGCTGACTAGAATTAATACTATTATTTGTGAAATGTAAGTACAATGTTTGGCCAGAGCATGGCAAAGAACATGTTGCTTTCGCCTTTCAGTACTGCAATGTGATCTTCAGCATCAACCTAATGTGGTTAGTTGGAGTTCTGGTGTAATATCCCTTTTAAAGGACAGCAACTCAAAAGCTGCATTATTTTCATGGATGTGCATTGATCTGATTGCATTTCTTGGGGTAGATAATATCTTGTAAACTAATTGGACTAAAATTCCACTAACATTTTCACCATTTTTCCCAAAGGTATTGCCCCAGAAAATCTTATCCACACATCTGTAGTTATTAAATATTACCAATTCTCATTCTTAATTTTAGTTAGGCATCCTACGTAATATATTAAGACCCTCATAAAAAAGTTCTTTAAAAGTTGGTATCAGAATTAAAGGCACAAATTTGCTTGAAACATTTCCCACGTTTTTGTGTAATACTGGCTAATAAAGATGTTTCAATATTTTAGCCTGTAAGTTTCTAATACCAGTGGAATTTCATAAGCCACATGTAAAATTGTTATGATATTCAGATGGACTATCATTCCTCAAAGGCTTGTATTGGAGGTGGTCATCAATTCCACATAATACTTTGTGTTATAAGACAAATACTGCTTTAGTTTCTAAATAGGTTTCTAAATAGATGAATACCACTCTCTTAATTCAAGATTTGTGTCTGTTGCATTTCTACTAAAGATCAGATAAACATGCCAGCCTTATTCTCTTTTCCCAAACTCTTTTTGTTCAAATTTTTAGAAAGTGTCAGCTAACTGAATGTCCAAGTCATCTCTCTTTCTCACAGGCGACTCCTCGTCTTGTCTAACTCTATGGGTCAGTTATCTAGTCACCAAACAATCAGGAAACAATCCAGGATGTTCCTCCTGTAGCATCCAAATTTCTTTAACTCCTATTTATTGTTCAACTACCCTCAAAGAAGCCAGCATTTGTGAAACATTCAGGTAAATTCCCAAAAATAAAATCAATCCCTTCTGCAGGGATTTGTTGCACTATTTCAACTACAACTTCTCCATTTACCAAGTCACCTTTAATCCAACACTATGTAATGAGTTAGAGACAAAAATAAACTTCAAATGCTGAGTCCAAGGTAGACAAACAGGACACTGGAAGAACACAGCAAGCCAGGCAGCATCAGGAGGTGGAGAAATCAATGTTTCGGGTATAACTCTTCTTCAGGACTAGGGGTGGATGTAAGGGGAGTTGCAGATAAGGGGTGGGGGGTGTAAGGAGAAGGGGGGACACCGGGGTAGTGAGGTAGTGATAGGTGAACACAGGTGGAGGGTTAGTCAATGGGAGGAATGAATTGCATTGTGAGGGTGGATGGGTGAGGAGGGAGAACTGGCGTGCTGGCTGGCTGCAGAGAGGCAGTATGCATTAGGAACAGTTTTCCTTCATTAGCCCTTCTGGAAGACAAAGTGCATCATCAGTTAGCATCAATGATTGCCTTCTATGTGTGTCTCAATATGTTTATTTGTTAACCTCCTTAAGTAGAAGAAGGAATTATGTCTCCCACCAAAATAAAATATTCACAATTTCCACCAATCTGATTCTCTGTATCAGTCATTTAAGGAGAACTTACTTGAGTGCTCTTAATTTCTTAATTCATTGTGAGGGATACATGTTCCACCTGCACCATTGCCTATAATTTTAATATTCATTTCTGTTCCTGATGCACTCTTTTTTCCAAACGATTCCTTGTGTGTTCCTATTACCCTAATAGCTCTTCCATTTAACTTCCAGCAACTAACTTTAGTATCTCCAGTCTTACTACCATGGAAGCATATTATTTATCTTGTATCACATTTAGGTTATATCTTATTTCTTCTTAATTTTAATTATTTTAGTATTTTTCTGTTTCTACAAAATCACCTGGCTGTCAAATGAGAAAAGGCTCTTGCAGTTTATTACATGATTGATACTGTGCCCAAATTACATTGAAATGACACACATTGTTACTGAGACAATGAGGGAGACCTCAACACTCAGTCTTAGTCCTTTGAGATCCTATCTGTTCTCCCACAAGTCCATATGCTTAATGTGCTCTTCAGTATTAATTCTTTCAGGTAGTTACAAAACAGTAAGTACATAAACTTTCATCCGCATTTGATTGGAAGATTTCGGTCAATGCTTCCTCCTTGCTTAAAAGAACAGAGCAAAAGACCAATAACAACAACAATGGTCCTGCACTTACCTGAATCTGCTTGTAATTTGATTAGGCTTCCAAGATGTTCAATCCAGCCATGACAAGGACAAAGAAGCAACCTCTTCTATAAACCAGAGCCAATAAAGCTTCCTCACAGCCAAATACCCAGTGCTGCTGAGCTTCTGATATCAGCCCTTCAGTCCCTCACCCTTTTCACTCACTTACATAAGACTGAAGGCCTTGGCCCTATAGTCGCTGATTAATCAATGCTTTAAAAATCCACTCTTTGAACGACCTGGATGAAAGCCAATCAGCAGAGGTGTTAGTTTAAATGCTCCCGTCAGCCATGCAGACCATGGAAAATGCATGGTTGCTGCAAGAAAGATCTGCTGGAGGCATACAATCAGCAACAAAGGATTTAACTTATTCTCTTGTTTTATTCCTGTAATGATTAATAAAGAAATCTGGACAGAGCAGCTGATATTGAGTTAAATTTGCAAGTCACAAAAATCAGAGTGAGTTGAGAATTAGCTGTTCCATCAATGCTACTTAAGAACTATAAATTAACTGAGAAATGAGACTGATTAACATTTACTATTTTTTTGGTTTCATTAACATCTTTAGTTAAATTAGATGTTCAGTGACTCTGCAATTTTTATGCTTCTGGAACTTCTGAAATTGAACAAATTAGACTTGGAGCATTGCTCTATATGCCTTCTCTTCCTTAACAGCTCTAATTTAATAGGCAAAGTGCTCAATATACTTTCACTTAACAGTTCCAATTTAGTGAACATAATTGCGGTGGATGCCTTGCTACTTACTTGGATAGGGTCGCAGGAAAAACATTGTAGTCCATAGAAAGGGATATCAAAGCCTTATCTATTATATCATGAGGTGTGGAGGCTGTAGCTGGTAGGAAGGATCAACCAAGCCTGCATCAGGTGGACTACACTTTGGTGAAGGAGTGATATTCAAGGAAAGACAAGAAGTTTTGCACTGCTCCGGTCTTTCACGTTGTCTGGTATATTTCAACGATGTGAAAAAAGTTTGATTTTCCCCGAAGCAGCCAAGCAATTTTGTGGATCTCAGAATTTTGTCTGATAGTAAATTCAATCTGCATAATGCCCTAAGCATTTAGATGATAAATCTAAAAAGCATTCTAGGAACCTGAATAAAAATCTATTTTAAATGAGAGAAATATGTAACTTTGCTCTTGCCCTCTGCCGTGGAGTCCTGTGAAGTGATCTAACATTGAGTATGCAGTGACACATGTGTGCCGAGAATTGCCCACAGCAATCAAAATAGGCAGCAGTGCAGGTAATGGGAGGAAGTTTCCCATTTAAGTGAAAATGTACTTTCCCATCTTTCTAGCCATTGCCTCGGCTACCAATGAGGGGAAAAATTCCTCCCAATCTCCACTGCACAATTCTGGTGGAGGAAAAGAGGAAACTTGCAGTTGCAATTATGGCCAGAATAAATACTCTTCAGAGAGTTTCTCAATGATTTTCATTACAAGTAATTTATAACATTTCAAACCATAGCTATGTAATCATTGTGACTCCTCTCTGGAAAAGCAAATCTGCTTGAAGGAAGACAGGCTTAGACTTTTAGTGCCTAGCCATCTTATACAAGAGGATGGGGATAAGAGAAAATACAGAATTGACTCAGAGGTTCATGCCAGCTTCCTGACCACAAAAGCTGAAGAAATCGTAAGGTCAACCCAGTAATAACAAATGGCCAAACCTCCCCATCACGGCTGGCAACTGTGCCTTCCCAGTCTTTTCCATTTCTCTATGAAGGATATGTATCCTTTCTTTTACTTACAAATGCAATTATTGCGTGGAACTGAGATCCTGTGTAACTGGGAAATTTTGTCTGTGGCCAGATAGCCAAGTCTCTGTCTGCTACCACCTGAAGATCTGCCACATTTGGGGAAATTTCAGTCTGTGGCACAACATGCCCATGGTCTTGCAATGCTTTTGCAACAAAACTTGCACTTTTACCAGTGAAGCTGAGTGCTGTCAAAGCTATCATCTCAAATGCATTTCTTATCATAAATTGTTGTCACGTCCTCCAGCTGTTCTGTGTTTCTGATCTGCCTTTTATCTCTTTCACTTACTTGTTACTGCATATCAACTTTATACTATGACTTTAAAAGCTTAAGTAGTTCCTTGCTTAAAATTTCTCCACTTTCTGCTGACAAGTATGCTTCACTGGTCACCTTTATATCTGGGTACTAAATGTGGAGGCTGTCACAAAACAGCTTGGAAAAATGAACAATTTTACATCAGAAAACAATCCAAGACCTCAAGAAGAAACAAAATTTCCTGAATCAGCACAAAGAATGAGTCTCAATTGGAGCTAGACCAAACAATAGACAATAGACAATAGGTGCAGGAGTAGGCCATTCTGCCCTTCGAGCCTGCATCACCATTCAATATGATCATGGCTGATCCTCAATCAGTATCCTGTTCCTGCCTTATCTCCATAACCCTTGATTCCACTATCTTTGAGAGCTCTATCCAACTCTTTCTTAAATGAATCCAGAGACTGGGCCTCCACTGCCCTCTGAGGCAGAGCATTCCACACAGCCACCACTCTCTGGGTGAAGAAGTTTCTCCTCATCTCTGTCCTAAATGGTCTACCCCGTATTTTTAAGCTGTGTCCTCTGGTTCAGCACTCATCATCAGCGGAAACATGTTTCCTGCCTCCAGAGTGTCCAATCCTTTAATAATCTTATATGTCTCAATCAGATCCTCTCTCAGTCTTCTAAACTCAAGGGTATACAAGCCCAATCGCTCCAGTCTTTCAGCGTAAGGTAGTCCCGCCATTCCAGGAATTGACCTCGTGAACCGACGCTGCACTCCCTCAATAGCCAGAATGTCTTTCCTCAAATTTGGAGACCAGAACTGCACACAATACTCCAGGTGTGGTCTCACCAGGGCCCTGTACAGCTGCAGAAGAACCTCTTTGCTTCTATACTCAATCCCTCTTGTTATGAAGGCCAGCATGCTATTAGCCTTCTTCACTACCTGCTGTACCTGCATGCTTACCTTCATTGACTGGTGTACAAGAACACCCAGATCTCTTTGTACTGCCCCTTTACCTAAATTGATTCCATTAAGGTAGTAATCTGCCTTCCTGCTCTTGCCATCAAAGTGTGTAACCACAGATTTATCCACATTAAACTCCATCTGCCATGCATCTGACCACTCACCTAACCTGTCCAGGTCACCCTGTAATCTCCTAACATCCTAACAGTGGTAATTGGAACAGGCACAACTGGTCTCCATTGGATTCAGCTGTAATCTGACTTCAGTTTTGGCCAACTGCTCCCAGTTCCTAGTTGCTGACTGGGTTCAATAAGGTCAGTTGAGTTATTTTTTTCAGCAGGTTAATATAGGCATGGACTAATTTTGTTATATTCAGGCTGCAATCTACTCAAGCATTCCTGTTGAAGGGTTTATGCCCGAGACGTTGATTTCCCTGCTCCTTTGATGCTGCCTGACCTGCTGTGCTTTTCCAACTCCACACTTTTTGATTCTGACTCTTCAGCATCTGCAGTCCTCACTTTCTCCCAATCTATTCAAGCATCCACATTCTTATGAGAAACCTCCCACCTTAAAATCACCCTAAATAATTTGTTAAAAACTGTAGTATAAAATATGAATGACAAGTTTTTAAATTTTGCCATGGACTTCATGTCCCTTGCAATGCAACATTCTCGGTGATCTAATTATAGGCTTTGTAAATATGCCACATAAATGCCTTTTATCTAACAAGAGTGGGCAGGCTCTCCATGCTGCCAGCATAATCAGAGGCCTAGGGAAGACCTTGGGGTATCCCCAGGGAAATAAATTACAAATAAAGAAATCAAGAGGCTAATGACCAGAAGGGAACGCTTCTCACATAGTTTGTTGGGGACAAGGTATCTGTCTTCTCTGCCCGTGGTGTTTGGTGTTTCATTGTGTTATTGTGTGGGTTCTTTTGGTATTAACAGAACAGGCTAGACTTCTTAACAAATTACTATTATTATAGTACTGTATGGGATGGTAAGGTTCTCGAGCAGCAGTACAAAGTTTAACTTCTTAGGAAGACAAAACACATCACTACTGGGATCACAGTAACATCAAATCTTACCTCAGAGGCTCATTCTCATAATCATCAAACTGTAACACTATATGTGGCTTATCTTTGTGTCATTGAGCCTTTGGGCTGACATAGAGACTTCACTTCAGCTCAGCTTATGGATACTCTGAAAGATAATATCCAGCTGGAGGGAATGTGGGTCAAGACTGGGTAGGGGTTATCGGCAAAATGGCAGTCAGCAACTTCAACCCGATAATGTGAAAAATTCCCCAACAGTAGGAATGCACAAGAGAATTCTCTAGATGTGTCTTCCAACCGTTATACATTTTATCCTTTGTTTTTCTTTTCTTTTCCCCAACTATTTTACCAAACTCCCATTCACATTCCAGTCAGAATTTACCAAAGTATTTACATGATGGATATCTTTTGTGGAAAATTAGAGGGACTCAAGTAAAGTATAGGAGGAATATTGAATAGTAGAGGAAATATCTCCTCATAAACACTATCTAATAATTTAGTTTTAACAATGTAGATCTGGTGTTAACTGCTGTTTATATGCTAAGTGAGGGAATCTGATTCAACAAAAAATGTTTCAGGTTTGATCTTCTTCATGGATACCAAATTGCAGCAAATGATTGACTATTGTGGATCTAGATTGTACCAGTTCTCCATTCATGTCCTCTCTCACACTCATCTCATGATAAACTGCCTGAAGTTCCCTGCACAAAGACAATTAAGGATAAAGGGGAGTTATGAAGAGAGAGGACAATAGTCATTTCCCAAGAAAAAGAAATTCAGAGACAAGAGGAAGAGAATGCATGTGACAGGGATACGGAAAGGGGAAGATGGAAATACAGAAGGGTGGAAGGCAAGAGGAGACAAAAAATAATTAAAGGATGGTTGACAAGAAACATTTTTTTCTGGAAGCTAGTTTTTTAACAATTACTATCCATGGCCAAAGTGTTAGGGAAGTATCTAGGCATTTTTAAACCAAAACTGAATCTGTTTCATCATTGGTTTCAGGTCCATCTACTGTTTGAGTTTCTACTTGTCAGACAACAGAAAGAGAAACACCTGCTACTGACCTCAACAACACTGAGGCGAAACTTAAACTTTGATTTATTAAAAGCTCTTCAACCACAGAGGAAACGTTCTGTAACTAAAACACTGTAGCCACACTTAATACTGTATTATAATCAGTAGGAAACATCTGTCAGTCATCTCTAATATCAGTTTCTACTATATTGCATAGAAGCATAGAGGCAGCTAAGGAAAAGAGGAGTGACACGGTGCTGTCTACATCAATATTAAAGTTAAAAACATGACTCCAGGTTATAGTCCAACAGGTTTATTTGGAAGTACAAGCTTTCAGAGCACTGCTCCTTCATCAGGTAGCTAGTGGAGTAGGATTAGGGCACAAGATTTATAGCAAAAGATCATAGTGTCATACACTTGAAACTCATTGTACAGGGGACCCCAAGCTACTGTTGTGACACTACGGATTTCTTACAGAAACTCAGCACCCATGGGACCAATTGAACCAGGAACATTCCTTGTCATAATGGATGTCTCGGCACTGTACACCAGCATCCCCACAATGACAGGATCACTGTAACAGCCTCAATTATCAATGCCAATAATTGCCAGTCTCCAGGCTTTTATTGGCATTGATAACTACAACTCATCCGCTTCATCCTTGACCACAATGTTTTCACCTTTGACAACCAGTTCTTCATCCAGACACACAGAACAGCCATAGGGACCAACTTTATACCCCAATATGCCAACATGTTCATGCACAAGTTTAAACAAGACTTCTTTGCTGCACAGGACCTCCAACCAACACAATACACCAGATATATTGATGACATTTTCTTCTTCTGGATCAATGGCGATGAGTCACTGAAACAACTATACAGTGATATCAACAAGTTTCGTCCTACCATCAAACTCACCATGGATTACTCTTTAGTATCTGTCTCATTTTTGGACACACGCATCTCCATCAAGGATGGCCACCTCAGTACCTCACTCTACCACAGACACATGGATAACCTCACAATGCTACACTTCTCCAGCTTCCACTCAAAACATATTAAAACAGTCCTCCTACGGACAAGTCCAATGCACACACAGGATCTGTTCAGATGAGGAGGAACTTGATGGACATCTGAAGGTGCTGAAGGACGCCCTCATAAGAACAGAACACAAAGCTCAACTCATCAGTCACCAGTTCCGATGTGCTCCAGTGAAAAACCGTAATGACCTCCTCAGGAGACAGACATAGGATGCGACCAATAGGACCCTTCATTGTCCAGTACTTCCCAGGAGTAGAGAAACAGCACTATGTTCTTCACAGCCTGCAACACATTATTAATGAGGATGAACACCTCACCAAGACCTTCCCTACACCTCCACTTCTCACCTTTAAATAACTGCCAAACCTTAAACAGACCGTTGTTCGCAACAAACTGCCCAGCCTTCAGGACAACATCGACCACAACACCATACAACCCTGTCATGGCAAGCACTGCAAGACGTGTCAGAGTGTTGCCATAGATACTACCATTATATGTGGGGACATCACCTACTATGTAATTGACAGGTTTTCATGTGACTCGACCAACATTGGCTATCTGATACACCGCAGGCGGGGATGCTCCAAGGCATGGTAAATTGGTGAGACCAAGCAGACACTACGACAACGGATGAATGGATACTGCGCAACAATTGCAAGACGGGGTGTTCCCTCCAAGTCAGGGAACACTTCAACAATCAGGGACATTCAGTGTCAAATCTTCGGGTGACCATCCTCGGAGGCGGATTTCAGGATATGAAACAATGCAGAGTGGACAACAGAGGCTGATATTCAAGTTTAGCACCCATGAGGATGGTCTCAACCGGGATCTTGGGTTCATGTCACACTACAAGTGACCCCACTACACTATACATTCTCACACACAAGCACACATATGCACACACTCTTACACACAGACACTCGTGCAGGCCTTCTCTCATTTACACATTGTAACTCAGGCACACTCACACCCATGTGCACACCGTCTCACAGGCATATACCCCATCACATTCATGCACACACTCTATCAAGCATGCACATGCACTCTCTCTCTCTGTCTCTTCCCCTCTCTCTCTCTCTCTCTCTCACTCCCTCACATTCACGCACACACACATATAAATCTGAGGTGAATTTGCATTTGCAGGATTGTATTTAGGTATTCTATGCAAAAAGCATCTTTCTTGTAGCAAGGAGACCAGAATTGAACACAGTATTCCAAAAGTGACTTAACCAATATCCTGTACAGCCGCAGAAAGATAAATTCCCATTTGAAATATGAGATGTAGCATCTGAAAGATTTTTTTAAACAGAACAAGAAGTAAAATTTCCCTACATCTGCTACTCTGCGTTAAAATTCACCCAGTGTTCATATGTATAATTTGGACAAGGGAGAGGAGTAAGTGCCTTCAGGAGAAACACCAGCAATGAGTCAAATCTGCTGAAGAATATACTCTACTAGCAGGTTATACAGATCTGGGTGCTCCTTCCTTAACCTGTGAATGGAGTTACGTCTTAGGAGGCTTTAATTAAATCTCAAACTTTTTCTGCGTTGCAACTAGAACTGATGCGCACACCAGAAGCTTAGATTGTGCTTGGTATTAGGGTGAAGGTGACTGGTTAAAGTACATCTTCAGATGATGACTCCTAGCATAATCTGATAAAATAATGGTGGTTACCCATCTAGGGTAACCCATATAACTTCACAGTTACTAATCCTTCTTCTTGGTATTCGCCTAAGTCACTGATACCAAGAAGGGAAGGAAGCCCCCATGAAGTTTCAGCATAAGATAGACCCAGTTTTGATTAACAAAATAGGTTTATTACTTAGGAGCTAGTTACAGCACATGTGAGATGCCTGATGGTCTCTTGAGAGACCTCAGGCTCGTCTTAAGAGTAATTATACCTTATTGCTCATGGATCATTCTGAACCCAAGTTAAAGACAAGTGAATAACTACAACTGATTAGTGCAGTCCAGGAATAGCCCTTTATATCCAGAATTTATCTAGTGACGTCAGTAAACCCTTTCCAGTGCTAACTATCTTATAGAACAGTATAATTAATTTGTTTGAACTCATTCTAAATTGTAACATGTGACTTTTGTCATATTAGTCAGATTTTAAATCATGTTAGTATAAGATAAATCAAGATGGCATATGTAACTTAACTCTCTTCCTGGGATACTGATAAGATTGGAATCAACATTTGATGTGCACCTCACACGTTTTTTCTTTCTGTTACTTTGCTCAGAAAGTAAAATTGGGTGGAAGATGATTTAAATGCCACTTACGCTCTGTGTTCTGGGCCTACCAACTTAATTAAGTTTGGAGTCTCAGTTTAAATCTGATTTCTCTCCACAGATGCTGCCAGATCTGCTGAGCTTTTCCAGAAATTTCTGCTTTTATTTCTGATTTCCAGCATCTACAGTTCTTTTGGTTTTTAATTAAGTTTGATGTTGGGCAATGAAAAAAATGATATAATATGTTGTTAACAATAAGATTTCTTCAAATTCTACATTCAATGACAATGGTCATGTAGGTATATGTGCCCAACTTGTGATTCTCATTGTTTCATAAACAAGTCTTAAGGCTCTAATTAGTTTGTTATTCCACACACCAGTGCCTTCACATGATGTCAAGCATGCAGGCAACTAACATGATGAATGTATGTTGAGGCAATCCAACTGTTAGATTTCAAAATGCAGGGCTAACTTCCAATCGCTCATGACACCAGAGCCACCATTTCGGCAGACTACAGGTACAATCAAGTTAACAAATAAGCTTATTAATAATTGAATGGGGAATGCTCAAAAAAATGTTTAGAGGCATAGATATATGGAGAACATATTATTAGGAAGCTTTGAACATCCTATCATGCATTATTGTAACAGGCTGTTTTTGCATTGAGAAGGGTGTCCAAATTGACACGACAGAGCATTGTGGCTGACAAAATGACAGATTTGTGACTGCACCTTAGACAGGAACCTTTCACTGATGAAGAGACCATGTTGACAACACACATTTCCCTGTAATGTATACAGAATCCGAAAGCTAGCTTTACATATATTTGATCTGTACCTTCTTGAAAGTGATTGGAGAATAGCAATTCTTCAACGTAAGTAAAAACTCTTTCATTCTGTTTTCTAAACTTCACCAATACGCAGTGTATGAGAACATTCCCCAAATAAATGGAAATATTCTATGCAATATTTGTGATTCTTCACTGTATAAATCCCAAATGAACTTTATGTAACATGAAATTTAAGCACATACATATTCTGCAACAATCACCCATGCTGGGGTTGACTCGGTCAGATCTCCAGGTGTTATATAATTGATAACATTTTTAATATCTAATCTCTGGATGTGAGTATCACTCGCTTGGTAAGACTTTATTGCCCATCATTTCAGCAATTTGGTTGTGGCCACATGGGTCCAACTGCTGATAACTGTGGGATTGAAGGTCCCAGAGATTCTGCATCACATTCTGAAGCTTAATGTTCCAATTTTGATCCTGGTTAAAAAGATCAGGCAACACCAGGTTATAGTCCAACAGGTTTATTTGGAAGTACAAGCTTTCGGAGCAATGCTCCTTCATCAGGTAGCTAGTGGAACAGGATCATAGGACACAGAATTCATAGTAAATTTCTGATCCTGTCAGCCTTAAAAATGCTTCAACATTTTTCTTCTCAGTGAGTCTCTCTCAGTCTTCCTTGAGACCATCTCATATGCCTAGTTTAGCATGATATGACACTTGGCTATCCATTCATTGACTTGACCATTTTCATCAAAAGATGTGAGGCCAATTAGATTGCCCATGGGAAGCACTGGATCTTGTCCAGAGTTGGGTTGTACAGAACATGATGTGTGAGGAGTATTATAGTTGTAAACCAGGTAAGGGAGGTACTCACACCACGAGGTAAGGTGTGCAAATAGTCACACAGAGTACAGTTCAATCATCTGCCATGACCTGATACCCACTGACTCTGCCAGGAATGTAGTTCTAAGCAGACAGATAGCAGAAGCTCCACCGATTGGTGACCTCCCTTGCACATGCCACATGCTAATGGATGTCCAGTTATATTTATATGTTTCCTAAATATTACCATAATGCCACATCTAAATGTAACCTAAAGGTCAAGCTAAACCTGTATGAATATATGACTCGATCAAAGAAAAGTATCTGTAATATGGATAGAAGCTCATTAAAGATAATGAACCTCTTGGTACTAATGAACCTCTCTTTGTTTAGCAGCTCCACTGTGCAAAATCTTCTCAGACACTGAACAATATGGGCTTTGGCAAGAACATTGGGACACTGTCTGCGCTCAGCAATGAGGAGGCCAAGAGCAAAATGTTCAATTTTACAACTTGAGTGTTGAACTGTGAGATGAGATTCTGCTAATCGGTGGCGGATGCCTATTCGTACACACTTAACATCTAATTATCAGTAAATTTCACCTCCTTTATACACAGTTTCCAATTCTATTTCAGTTTTCCAGCATTACTACACCATCATGGCAACTTATAATATGGTTCTGGACTCTAATGTTGCACTTTGGAGCAAAACAGAATCTTTCATTGGAAAGCTGCTGCCAGGAGACTTTACACATAGGGTCAGTCATCAATCTCATGGAACCAATCAGGATGCAACTCAGAGCTCCTCACCTGCTCTCTTTATGCTCTCCACTTTGTGCTTACTTGGATGCACAAAGTATTTCTGCATAGCAGTGAGGTGCTCAACAGCAGCTGCCGCAAATCTAATCTAGCAAAAAGTACACACTGAGGCGTCAATATCAGACCTGCTGGAGGGTCAGCTTTGTCAATGTATCTTCTGAGGAAGCTGCTGGATCTTTCTCTGAATATTGGAGGAGATGTGTTATGGGACTGGCCTCTTGTACAGTGCAGCTCCAGGCTTCCAGCATTTGACCTGGAACTTAAACATGGCACAAACACCATGGATCCTGGGATTTCCTAGTAGGGTCAAGTACTTCTGCCAATGGCATGTGGGAGAATATGATGAGTGGGGTACCAAAAGGACGTGATGCATAGGTAACAAGGTGAGTTTGGGATGATAGCATGAGAAAGGAAGCCTCTTTAAGTGAAACCTTCCATGAACTCATTAAAATTGTCGCTTAAGGAAGTTTTAGTAAAATTAGATTCCTTACAGTGTGGAAATGGGCCCTTCGGCCTAACAATCCCACACCGACCCTCCGAAGAGTAACCCATGCAGACCCATTTCCCTCTGACTAATACACCTAACACTATCGGCAATTTAGCACAGCCAATTCACCTAACCTGCACATCTTTTGATTGTGGGAGGAAACCGGAGCACCCAGTGGAAACCCATGCAGACATGGGGAGAATGAACAAACTCCACACAGGCAGTCACTCGAAGCTGGAATCAAACCTGCGTCCCTGGCGCTGTGAGGTAGTAGTGCTAACCACTGAGCCACTATGCTGCCCACAGATTCAGCTCACTGACTTTATCTAGACTGCTAGGCATATATAAGATGAAAAGAGTCAGGGTAGGCAAATAATTTGTCTTTGTTGAAGTGTGTGGTGCTGGAACAGCACAGTTGGTCAGGCAGCATCCGAGGAACAGGAGACTTGACATTTGTGTCGTAAGCCCTTCATCAGGAAATCTGTAAATTATCACAGCATCTGCAGTGCTCACTTTCTCCCAAATAATTTCTCATATTAGAATATTAAGGTCAAAGGCAGAAGAGAATTTTTATTGTAAATAATAGTTTTGAAATTTAAACAATTTTTTGGTGTCCAACCAAACTATTTGAAAAAAGGCCATAAATGCCAAAACTTTTTTTTTTAGTTAAAAAGGAGGCAAATGAATTGAGAAAGAAGTAGAAAGGGCACAAATCATTCATATGTTTGAAAAGGGTGGAAAATACACTGACCTCGGGCATAAAATAGTGCCAGTACTCCATCTTATTCATTCTATCAAAATCTTAAATTGATGAAGATTTATGATTAAATATTTTTACAGACACAAAACAGTTGAAAATAAATTTCAAAGCTTCATTGAATAAATATCTTTTCAACTGAGAGCTCAGAACATCTTTGACAATTTCAAACAGAGAAAAGAAAATCAAAGATAAATTAAAGCATTAAGTTTTAAAACAATGAAAAAAAAACTAATTACAATTCAAAGTTTCATTAGAAGGCCTTAATTTGCTTCATCAGTAATTAACATTTAATTACAATTTCAAAATATTTCTTAAGGCTGAAAATTCTTTGAAAAATTTGTAAGCTGCTGAATTGAAACTATACTCCAACCTTAAAGAGGGAAGCTGAAAATATAGCTGAATATAATTAATTTTAAAAATCTTTCAATATTTAAAGTGGTTATTTTAATGTAAATAAATAATTAGAAAAACAACCTGCAGGTAGATTCAAGGTTATCATTACTTCAGAATAAAATTGGTTTGTGTGGAAGAAGCAATTAATGAAATACAAAAATTTTGAGGCATACATATCAAATCACGGGCAGAATAAGGTAACATACAGCTTTTTTCATTAGGATTATCAACAAATTCTATTATTAATAGACAAAATGCTAAGAAAAAATGATACTTTTGATTACGCTTTAAAAGCATTGGATAACAGTTTATATGAATATACATAATACAGAGAGCAAAATTCAATGCGAAATATGGTTTCCCAGAGAATCTATTGATAACTTCATAATTGATTTGTACACCTTGCCTGAATCTTGTGAATGTGGAACATTACAACAAGAACTAATTTGAAACAAAATTATCATTTGAATGTCTGATTTATCCCTTTCAGATCTTTTATAATCAAAGACATTATACTGAAAAAGGCTATCCAGATTGTGTCAGAAACTGGGATTTGGTAAAAAGAAATCTTTGAAACTGAAGACAAATTTACTCTGGAAACCATCAGAGCTATAAACTCCTTAAACATAAGAACAGTGCACATTATATCCACAAAGAAATCAATACTTTATAGTAGCATCACTACAAAAAAATTCTGAAAGCCTAAATTATACTTGTAGTGATTGTAACAAGGTCAGCTAGGTGGACCTCATAGAATATGAGTTCCCTGACTGGAGCTGTTAATCTGGTCCAGCCAGGGAGCCCTGGCTAACAGATATAAATAATTAAAATTCACACGACACCAGCTTATAGTCCAACAGATTTAATTGGAAGCACTAGCTTTTGGAGCGCTGCTCCTTCATTGGGTGGTTATAGGAGCGGTGCTCCGATAGCTAATGCTTCCAAATAAACCTGTTGGGCTATAACCTGGTGTTGTATGACTTTTAACTTTGTACAGCCAGTCCAACACCAGCATCTCCAAATCGTGAGATTTCAATAGAAGTGTCAGAGGTTCTGTTCCCTCCAAGACCTGGCTCTGAGGGAGCTGGATCAGTGTCTAGGATAAATACTTGGTAACCTGGTGATGTGGAGTTATTTCAATTGCAATGAGAGAAAAAACATGTTCCTGAAGAAATTTACTCACAACAGTTGTCTTTGATTTGGGTTAAACATTTTCTGGCATCGTGCCAGTAATGGAGAAGCTTGACTCATTTGATCCTGCTGTTGAAGTCTGGTCCCAGTATGTGGAAAGAATGCATTATATTTTTGGGGGCAGATGCCATTGGGGCAGATGAAAAGCAAGAAGTAATTCTCTTGACAGTTTGTGGACCTTCAGCTTTTTAGCCAAGAGGAGCCTAACTTTTCCTGAGACACCAGATACTAAAACCTTTCAAGAGTTGACAGATTTGGTTAAGGAATATTATGACCCCAAGCCTTCCCTACTTCAGAGATGATATTGGTTTTACTCGGCAATTTGAGAACCAGGGGAGTCAGTATTGGGATTTTATACCAGATTAAGACAACTGGCAGAGGTATGTGACTTTGGTTTAACCCTTAGTGAGATGCTGAGAGACTGTTTGGTACATGGAACTAATGATGTAACCATGTAAAAGCACTATGATCCCAAGCGAGATCTGATATTGACATGTGATGCCTCCCTGTTGACATCAGGTAATATTAACTCGTAGGTGGCTCAATTTAGAGGAACACCCAATAACATATGCATCTAGGACTTTGCCTAATACACCCTTCCCTAAGACACAGAAGGGAAGTTTGGTGGTCATATTTGGAATTAGGATGTTCTGTCAATACCAATATACAGATGTATATTTGTAATAATAATGGACAACAAAACCCTGCTAGGTCTACTAAAGAGGACAAGGCAGTAGTGCCCATAGACCCAAGCTGACTTCAGCAGTGGGTTCTAATATTAAGTGCATGTATTTACAAGTCAGAACATCATCCAGGAGGACAAGTAGCAAATGGAGATGCATTGAGCTGCTTCTCGCTGGCAGATACACTACTGGTGGCACCCGCACTGGAAGTGTCCGAAATAATTTTAAGTTTTCTGGACGCACTTCCAATCACAGCTAACAATATCAGACTTTGAAAGTTTCAGTCCTGACAAAACTGAACCAGCTGGTGGTGATGGGGGAAATGAATGGGCCTTCACAACCAGAATTGAGGTAAAAATCACACAACACCAGGTTATAGTCCAACAGGTTTATTTGGAAGTACTAGCTAGTACTTGCAAATAAGTCTGACCACCCTGGCCGACCCATTGTCTCAGCATGCTCCTGCCCCACTGAACTCATTTCTACCTACCATGACACTGTCCTATCCCGCCTAGTCCAGGAACGCCCACATATGTTCGAGACACCACCCACGCCCGTTTCCCTGGCCCCCAACGCCTCATCTTCATCATGGATATCCAATCCCTCTATACCTCCATCCGTCATGACCAGGGCCTCCAAGCCCTCCGTTTTTCCTCTCCCGATGTCCCCAACAGTACCCTTCCACCGACACTCTCATTCGTTTGGTCGAACTGGTCCTCACCCTTAACAATTTCTCCTTCGAATCCTCCCACTTCCTCCAGACCAAAGGGGTAGCCATGGGCACACGTATGGGCCCCAGCTATGCCTGTCTCTTTGTTGGCTACGTAGAACAGTCAATCTTCCGTAATTACACCAGCACCACTCCCCACCTCTTCCTCCGCTACATTGATGACTGCATTGGCACCACCTCGTGCTCCCG
>NC_057721.1:25600000-25644045 GCF_004010195.1 Chiloscyllium plagiosum
CATCCCCTCCCCCACTCACCTATTGTACTCTATGCTACTTTCTCCCCACCCCCACCCTCCCCTAGCTTATCTCTCCATGCTTCAGGCTCACTGCCTTTATTCCTGATGAAGGGCTTTTGCCTGAAACGTCGATTTTACTGCTCCTTGGATGCTGCCTGAACTGCTGTGCTCTTCTAGCACCACTAATCCAGAATCTTCCAAATAAACCTGTCTGACTACAATCTGATGTTGTGTGATTTTTAACTTTGTCCTCCCCAGCCAACACTGCCTCCTCCATTTCATGGCAACCAGAATTGAAACCTTTTTGGACCCAGAGAGACTAGATCACAGGACAAGATGGTGTATTATGAGGGGGAGGAAGACTGATTGTCCTAAGTGAAGGTTGCTGCCAGATACTGGCTGAACTGCACCATGGTCATCCAGGGGTTTTCAAAATGAAGATGCTGGCTGACATACAAGCAGGGGTATCAGACATCTTGTTCACTTTGAGAACTGGCTCTAATGGAGCTGAATCAGTGTCAAGGACTCTCCACATATAAATAAAGGGTGACTTGTTGATGGGATACCTCCGCCCTCTGTGGAGTTATTTCAATACTTTCATTAGAACTTGTACCTTTGGTTGATAATGTAATTCCTCTAGAAGAAATATCTTAACCATTCCTGAGTGAATTAGGCAGCCTATCTGAACTTGATATGACAGAGGTCATTTATGTCAATGGACATTCAACTGAGTTCATCTTGATACTGAAGCAATGATTAATCTATGTTTTGACCAGCGACTTGGTTCAAAGGCATAATGTTAAATCGACTGATCAGATGTTGCATGGGCAGGTGCAGCAACATCTAGAGTTAAAGCAAAGCTAACATGCTTATGTCATCCACAAAAAGAAAACTTTCTGGTCAGGAGGACATGTTTTGCCTGACAATTCTTGAAATTTGATGAAGGATTCCAAGTACACAAGAAGATACCTATCATTGACTATTTTGACGTATGAGTAGACTTTATTGGTCGCTAAAGAATGCAGGCCAAGCCCAGAAAGAAGAATACACTAACATCATCTGCACTGATATGAAGCAATTGTTTTACATGACTGACATAGAAATGCTCTCCAAATTTCACTGTGTTTAAAGAATTGTTTACTTGGTACCTATAGAAAAATCTTCAGGACTTGATTTCTAGACATCTCTGGTAAAACCACATCTGAAACCATTGGTGAACTCTTAACATAATTGTTCAGAGAAGAGACTGTGCAGCTAGTGCCTCAGTCAACAATGAAGCCAAGTCATCCTCAGTGCAACATGATGTTCAAATGTTTGAGCAGCTCCTACACCATGTTCAGTTGATGAATAAATTATAGGGGCTTACTACTTTGACAAGTTGTGTTAATCCATCCACATAGCCATATATTACTATTGCATCACAGCCATTCATGGGATTGACTTGTAATGTTTCATGATTTAGTTAAGAGAGCATGGGTGAGGATTTGGACTACACACAGAAGGTTAATACCTAAGGATCACATTGCATGTATTGTTCAGAGGTGCATGTCAGTCTTAGTGCGTGGATGTCTGTGTGATGTTCTTGCCTTTTGAAGGACCTCTCATTGCTCAAAATTGAAGTTTCTTCCCTCACAGAAGGAAACACTTGCTCACTCTACTCCAGGTATGGTCACTGCTATTTTTAACTCCATTGCTATTTACAGCATGATGGAAAGGCAACAGTGGAAGCTCGTTGAGCAATGAATCTCAGGTTCAGACAGTAATCCTTTTATTGGATTTTATTAAAATAAGATAGATTCATTGTTAGAAGTAGAACTATTTATCATGATGAACTGTTTACTAATCATGATCAGGAAAGACTGAGTTGCCTGAGTGTCCTCCCATTGGTGAATTTGACTAATGTTTGCCAATGTGAAACAACCAACTGGCATTTCCTCCCTGTAATCTCATTGTCCTTGCAGGGTAGTTAGGATGCCAGAAACCAGTCTCCAGTTGGTTTCCTTCCTACAGGAGGGAGAAAAATGCAGTTTTGATTTAGCTGTAGAAAGCTGTGGGTAATTATAGGGACTCCTTGCATTTACAATAAGATGACAGAGTTTGAAAGAGTATCAGGAAAACAGCAGTAAGGACATGGAGCTATCACATGCATCCTTGCAGAGGCCGACCTATTTCATTTGCACTGAGGTGGGAGGCCAAATGAGCAGTAGGACAAGCTGAATGAAGAATGGTAGCAGGGACATTCAGCATAAATTATATTACCATGAGAATTATAGAATGATGGTAAAAATGATTCAATGATCACAAAAAGGACAGGGCAATGGAAATTGTAATAATATAATTTTTATATAATATAATGCTAGTTTATCTAGATTCAAAATTTCTTAACCCTTTGTTCTTTCAGCATCTAGATATTTGGGAAACACAATAATTCCAATTTCTCCAAAACTTATATCTCCACTCCACAGGACTAGCTCAACCATTTTGTCTGCCCTGGTCGATAAAACTCATCTTCAAAGGCATATCATTTTTGGAACGGTTGACAACTGTACATTATCTGTGCTTAACTCTCCAGACTGACGGTGCTTGGGAAACTACCAGTCAATTGCAAGAAATATGGAGAGTCCAGCAACAAATTGGCAGAGGATTTTACATATAGCTTGGAGCAATGGAACATTTGTTCCAATGTGAAATTGGTTGCCAATTCAATTAGTACACTAATGAATTGTGTCATGATGCACCTCAACCAATATCACAGGTTCCAGAGCAGCACAATCACCCAAAATCAGAGATACAGTTGAAATCGACTTATAAAATCAGACTGCAGACATCATAGTTGCAATCAAAGAAGCTTGTGAGAATTCTCAGTAGTCTTTCAATCTATCCGCAAACACCAGAGGGGTGGCAGTAGCTCCGTTGACCATGTTCTGTAACTCTCAGAAAGACAACATTCATTGTCTCACTCTTCTCACCTTCCCAATGCAATTGCTGTTGCCTATCAGCGAGTCAGCCCAGATCTGTATCCCATACAGTTCACAACTAGATCAAATCACCCCAGAGAAGCATATAGCTGAGCTCCAAAGTTATCTGCAATCTCACGCTACGAATGTCAGTAGTGTTCAATTGGGGGAGCACTATTTAGAAAACCGAGGGAATGCCTTAGGGTGATGAGTTAACATTTATATTTAGCAAGGCATGATTTCACTTACACATTTAGTTTAAATTGTTTATTTCATAACAGTTTAACATTTGCCTTGTTTGCATGGCAGTGCTATGATGGTCATTGACCATTATTTACCTAGAACAGGTAAAATATGAACTCATGCGAATGGGGAATTAAGTTTATTTTTATTGATATCAAATTTAAATGAATTTATGTGGACAACATGGTCAGGAAAGAACTCTATTGTTAGCTTCCTGCCTTCAGCTTCCAGTTGTTCTTCAGCTATTCATAGTATGCTGGTACAAGACATTGTGCAACAATCAAGCAAATTGCCACAAAATATGACAACACTCTGTCAAGTATTGCAAACATCCTCCAGAGTTTAAGTGTTGATTCAGTACGATAACAGTCTACCCAATAATATTTTATGTGAGCAGCATTGTTTTCACTGCATGTGTATGGTCCAAGTGTGCAGGAGTTGTGAGCCAACAACATCAAACATAGCTTTCATCACCCAATACAGATAATCACTCATTGGTTTGCTAATGGTGTTCAGATATAGCTGACACAGCAGACTGCCACAGAATGAAGGCATCACGATTGCTGCCATAACACAAATCTTTGCCCTACATGATTCACTGGATATGGTTGTGCCTCAATTAGATAATAGGGAATGGAATATTTATCAGATCTCATATAGTCCAGAACTAATGTGGGACAGCTGTGAAGTGATATGAATGTATGTACAATGGACCATGAGGTTGCCTGCAGGTCTAAGTAAGCCACATGTTCTATTCTCTTAGGTATCAGAAAGAAATATAATGAGGTTTACTGATACTCCTCACTGTGCAAGAGTGGATGGCAAACTACAAGATATGTGTGCAGTACTCCCTTTGAATGAGGCTTACGTGAAGTTTTTTAAAGTAATAAAAGTATACAGCATGGAAACAAGCCCCTCTGCCCAACTTGTCAAGCCAACCATAGAGCCATATAGAGATGAACAGCACAGAAACAGACCCTTCGATCCAACTCGTCCATGCCAACCAGATATCCTAAATTAATCTAGTCCCATTTGCCAGCACTTGGCCCATATCCCTTTAAGCCCTTCCTATTCATTTACCCATCCAGGTGCCTTTAAATGTTGTAATTGTACCAGTCTCCACCACTCCTTTGGCAGCTCATTCCATACACGCACCACCCTCTGCATGAAAAAGTTGCCCCTTCGGTCCCTTTCAAATCTTTCCCCTCTCATCTTAAACCTGTGCTCTCTAGTTCTGGACTCTCCCACCCTAGGGAAAAGACCTTGTCAATTTACCCTATCTACACCCCTCGTGATTTCATAAACCTCTATGGGTCAGCTCTCAGCCTCCGATCCTCCAGGGAAAACAACCCCAGCCTATTCAGCCTCTCTACAGCTCAAACCCTCCAATGCTGGCAATATCCTTATAAATCTTTTCTGAGTCCTTTCAAGATTCACAACATTCTTCCTATATGAGGGAGACCAGAATTGCACACAATATTCCAAAAGTGGCCTAACCAACATCCAGATTTCCTAAACTGAACTAGTCCCATTTGCCCGCATTTGTCCCATATCCCTCTAAGGTTTTCCTAACCGTGTACCTGTTCAAATATCTTTTAAATGTTGTAGTTGTACTCACCTCTCCCACTTTGGCAGCTTGCTCCATAATCGCACCACCTTATGTGTGAAAAAAATTGCCCCCATGTCCCTTTTAAATCTTTCTCATCTTGCCTTAATCCTATGCCCTCTAGTTCTGTACTCCCCTGCCCTAGTTAAAAGGCTTTGGCTATTTACCCTATCTATGCCCCTCATGATTTTATAAATCTGTATAAGGTCACCCTTCAGCCTCTGACGCTCCAGGGCAAACAGTCCCAGCCTATCCAGCCTCTCCTTACAATTCAAACCTTCAAGTCTTGGTAACATCCTTGTAAACTTTTTTTGAATTCTTTCCAATTTAATAACATCCCTCCGATAGCAGGGCATCCAGAATTGTATATAGGACTCCAGATGTGGCCTTGCCAATGTCTCGTACAACTACAACATGACATCCCAACTCCTAAACTCAATACTCTGACTGATGAAGGCAAGCATACAAAATATCTTCTGTACCACCTTGACTCACTGACACCCTTTTCTAGGTCTATCTGTTTGACAATACTCCCCAGTGCCCCATCATTGACCATGTAAGTCCCGCCCTTGTTTGTCTGACCAAAATGCAACACCCTGCATTTATCTGTATTAAACTCCATCTGCCATTCCTCAGCCCATTGGCCCAGTTGATTAAGATCCTGTTGTACTCTGGACAACCTTCTTAACTGTCACCAATTTTGGTGTCATCCACAAACTTACTAACAATACCTCCTATGTTTTTACGTGCTAGCTGCAGAGAGTGAAATGCTGGGATTTGAGCTGAGATTGAGAGTTTAAGGAAGTGTAGAGGGAGACAATGCCGTGTCTTGTTTCCCTTACTACTTCCACGGGTCCCGTGGGGGCAGGAAAAGACCAGATGTAAGAGTTTGGAGCTGTTACAGATGTAAAGTGACGGGATTAATGGGGGCAGTTGTTTGGAGAGTGAGCCCTGGTGAGCATATCCAAACCATTATTTTGTAAGTTTTTGATTAAGTATGGAAAGGACTTCTTTGGCTTATTTAGGTTTTTTTTTAAAAATGTCTTTTAAAGTTTTTAAACTTTAAAAGAGTTTGGTCAAAAAATGCTTTTGTTGGAGCAGAGATGGTAAACAGTGGAGCTGTATACTCTTCCTGTTAGATGTGGGTGATCAGGGAGCAGTTGACTGTCTTTGGTGACTATATCTGCAGGAAGTGTGTCTGGCTGTAGCTCCTCTCAGACCACATGGATCGGTTGGAACGGCAGTTGGATGCACTGAGGAGCTTACAGGAGGCAGAGAATAGGTTCTGTTAAGTAGCCGGGTGATTGCCAGGAGAAGTAGGTGGGTAGAGCAGGAGTCTCCTGTGGTCATCCTCCTCTCAAATAAGTAGATCATTATGGACACTGTTTGGGAGACATGCACACCTCACCTGCCCCTTCCCTTACCAACTCACCCTCACTCCTTCACTTTGAATCAGTAAATAATCTTGAAAGTAAATATGAAAAAAATTACATGGAATTTTGAGTGAAAATGTCACCAAATATATAAAAGAAAAAATATTATAGTTACAATTATTTTATAACAATAACATTAAACACAAGGTAACAAAAATGATAAAAGGCTGTGAAGATTTTGTTAAATTTACCTTGCAATTTAGATTCCTATGCTTCCTGCTGCTACCCTAACAGGTGTTCTCACCCTTTCTGACATTGCTGAGCTATGTTATGACAATCCAATTTTCTGTGTTGGAGCCTCAAGAAAGAGGCCACAATTCAGAGACTGGCCATAAAAACATGGGCAGCTCAGAGGGTAGTTCTCCTTGTGGATGATTTTGGTCAGGTCAGACTCTATGCCAATTTAAAGCTCTGGGCTTAGATTTGAACCAGCGCATCAGGTTTTAATATAACTACCTATATTCAAAATAGAATTTAAATCAGCATTGTTCACTGATGCCATGGTCCACCTGCTTATTTATTCACTGTGTGCATACGCATTAATGTCCTCATCAGAATGGGCCCAGTATAATTTGCTTCACAAATGATCACACGCTGCAATGGCACTTCAGAGCTCTAAGGACACTCAGAGTGACATGTACAGAGATGCAGTGAAAAGTGTTGCTTTGCATGCTATATGGGCAGATCGGACCATACAATGTGCATCAGGATAGCAGAACACAGCGCAGAATACAGTGTTACAGGCACCAGAAAAGGTGCACAGAGAGAGAGAGAGAGAGAGAGAGATATCAGAACTAACATTTGAGAGGTCCATTCAAAAGTCTGGTAACAGCGGGGAAGAAGAACATTTAGAAGGTTCTGTTGCAGTTAAGTAAATATCTACTCAGGAAAAGTAAGATTATTAAAACCTAGCCTAACTCCTGGGTGACCATTAAACCAACTCGCAATTTACCACAGTCCTTCCTCCATTACAGAATACAGGTTAATTTGTAACCCAGGCCCTGCCTCAATTCATTACAAATGGTGAATGCTTATTACTGTCTCTCCAGAGAGTAGCAGTGAGCTGTTTCCTTTAGGACTCCTTCATTGACTTCAAACATGCACTCTATATATGGGCTTGATATTCCTTACTATTATAGGAAGAAGGCTTCTGGTAGCTGGTCCCTTTTGAGTAGTAGATCAGACAAAGGGCTGAGTCTTACTGTATTTTGGCAAAGCATCATTCTTGTTGGGTTTCATGGAAGCTTTCTCCTTCAAGGCTTAGTATGTATTTATGTATTATCATCCCAAACCCACCTCATGAAATACCAACTACCCTATGACACCCCTCTTGTCTGATGCTGGCCTTAATCTCTCAGTTGGCACAGCTGGAACTTCTTGCTACTGCAGAGAAATACAGGCATCCCTGGAACCACCTGGAACCCAGCTGCAGCAGCCAGACAAGTATCAGCAGACCAGAGTTTCTCTTCCCCTTAACATAGGGGCACGACAGCCACAAAGCAGTGTTTCTCATGGCATGGCAGTGACTCAGCTACCACTTCCTTACACATGCAGCTGCATATTCATATATGTACCGCTGTTTAAGTACCAGACCACACATTATATCTGACTACAGCCACACCCCATCTTACAACCCTCTTTATCGAGCATCCCTATGTCCCCCTGTATCTTTTGCATCTCTGGTTGTTTCCTCCAATCACCAGCTTTGAGTCCCCTCACCTACTGACAATGTCCCAAGATCCCCACCTACAGCTCTTTCGCTCTCTCTGTGCTCTGACCTAAACTAAAAGTTATAATACTGCTTGGTTTTAATGGAAATAGTTTATAGACAATTGGTACTAACAGGTAATTAGGCAAGGTTTTCTAATGAACATTCAAAACCAAAGTTGAGTAAAATATTGAATGAATTTACAACTTTCCTCTTTATCATTTACAGGAGAGATTGGTTATGATTGCGCTATCATTCTTGTTCATTGTTTTTCATGAGCTTGTTTTTTCACACACCTTTGTGCTTCCCTGATTATAATGTACAGTGAAACACAGCTCACTTTCTTTCTCAAAAATAATGTTTGTTTTCAAATCCTTCCAGGCCCTCATTCCTCGCTTTATTCAGATAATTGTACTGTAAATCCTTTACATGATCTTCCTTCTTTAATTTGAACCTTTTTCTCCTGAGTATGAAAAATAGTAGAGTTTTGAACACCAATCATTTACAATAACAAAATAAGCAAAATAACTTTTCAAATGCAATATCTAATTTATCATACCAGTGTCCTTTTTTTTCATTTACAATATCCTACCATTCATATTCTAACTCAAAACTACCATCTTCCCTGCCAAAGAATGGGTAGCTTTTATCTATTATTATAGGACTACAAAGACCTCAACAACTGAAACTGATTGAGATATTAATGTTTAAGACACAGAGTCATAGAGATATGCAGCACGGAAACAGACTCTTCGGTCCAACTCGTCCATGCTGACCAGATATCCCAACCCAACCTACTCCCACTTGCCAGCACCAGGCCCATATCCCTCCAAACACTTCCTATTCACATACCCATCCAGATGCCTTTTAAATGTTACGATTGTACTAGCCTCCACCACTTCCTCTGGTACCTCATTCCAGACACGTACCATCCTCTGTGTGAAAGAGTTGTCCTTCAAGTCTGTTTTATATGAATCAGTTTACGCCAATAATTCTGTGAGGAATTCCACTTCTTCCTTTAGTGGAATTTTCTTTCTGACATTGTTATCTTCAATTCATCTTTTTATTAGCAACATTTCAAACTCAAAGGTGAAAGGAAAAAGATAGCTATTTTGTTAGATGCTCATTAGATTTCTTTCAATGGTAACAGCACCAACCTGATGACCAGCTAATGGTTGCTGACTTGCATTGGCTCCTGATCCAGAAAAGGTTCAATTTTATAATTGTCTTCCTCACTTTTAAATCCCTCTGTGGCCTCACTCCTCCCTACCCGTATAATCTTCTGGAACCGTGACATTGTGTTTTATCAACATATTATTGAATATCTCACAAATTCTCAGAATTTATATCATGGTAAACTTCATGAGGTGTTATTGCTGATTAATCAGTGAGATACAGATCGCTGTTACAGGTCTGAAAATAATTGAGATCACAGTCTTTTTAAGTTAATGGATACGCAAATGTATTAGGCCCACTCTTCTCCGGAGCCCTCTTTCCTAAGAAAGCTATTGTACACAGAGCACCCATTTTGATAATCAGCCCTTAATTGCACAGTTGCTGCAGCTGTATTCCAATAAATGCTAGAATATATACAGCCTCATTATTTCAGTCAAGACTGGGTTTAAATTTAGGACCCAGTGATTAAACCACTGTCGTATGACTCATCGGGATTGATTGTTTTAACACATTCTCAGTCATCCCAGCAAAATAAATTTACCAGACAATATAATATTAGAGCTTCTAAATGTTTTGAAACACTCCCACATTTAGTGCTTGCTGCTTTTGAGGGACCACTGGATTGGGAGACTGGAATTTCATGATTTGGCAGATTTTTGAATGGATTATGGTTAAAAACTGTAATTTTCTATCGATGGGGGGTGTATTTCATCTTTGAAAGTCAAAGATATAATTGTGCCAATGAGGCTACTAGAAGTAAATTGTGGGTTGGACAATGAGTTTGTACACACCATGCCAAGGAATGGATTATATGTTATCGACAATGCATTATGGAACAGCCTACTATCATGTTACCTGTAATCAATAACGCAAGGGGATAATTTCCATGATATGTTGACTTAAGTATTTGAGAAATGGCATATATTTTTTAAGAGTGGCAATGTACTAACAACACTAAATTCTCAGTGGCCAAATCATTTACTCACAGCTCTATGTGCACCGTTATATGGATGCAGGGAAGTAGTCCAAGGTCAGTATGGGCAATTAAAATTAAGAACATGGAGTCAAAAATCCTTCTAATGTTTGCAAAGGCTCAAAAGGCTATATTGTTTTGGTTCTAAAGAAACATCATATTGAACTCAATGTTAACTGTTTTTCTCTTCGCACTGATACTGCCAGACTTGCTGTGTTTCTATGGTATTTTCTGTTCTTATTTCAAATCGCCAGAATCCACAGTACTTTGCCTTTATTTCACCCTTAACTACCCTCTGAAAAGACTCAGCTAATCATTCAGTTCAAGGGCGAGTAGAGATAAGCAGCACAACAAATTCTGGCCATGCCAGTGACACCAATATCCCATGAAAGAATAAAGAAAAATAATCCTACAGGCTAATATTTCACTACGCCTCGATGTAGGGATATTTATACAGCAAATGTTATTTCCTTGTCTTGTTGATGGCTTGAAACCTATCAAGACAATTACCAGATGTGTAAGCGTGAGAATATTTCTTGTCTTCTAGCAATGCAACCAATCAACCATTAGTGTTTGAAACACCTTGATTTGCCTCCTTTTAAACTGTGGAAGGAGTTGCTATGTTCTTTTTAGACAAAGAACAAGTTACTAGAACTGATTGTAAGTTGTGTTTACGCTGCTGCTTTGTTCAAGCTTTGCCCAGTGGTAGGTTGCTGATTGATTTGTCTAATTGGGCTTGGTTGTGGATACCAGAAGCATGTTGACAACTCTCTGAATGACATCGGGGCAGGTAACCAGTCTGTGTGTTTATGATACAGGGAGAAAAGCCTCCTGATTTTATCAAAAACAAGCTTGCTTTCTCTCTCTCTCTCTCTCTCTCTGCAGTGAAATTACTAAAGCCTGGAAAACAACTAGATGTTCTTATAGAGTCATAGAGGTTTACAGTACAAACAAAAAGCCTTTGTGCCCATTATGTTGGCACAGGTCAAAAAACAACCACCTAATCATTCTAATCCCATTTTCCAGAACTCGGCCTTATATGTAGCCTTATATGTCTTGGCATGCAAGTATATATCCAAATACTTCTTAAATGACTTTTGCTATGTGATGTTGCCCCTTCACAGTAACTGAGAGACTTCACAATTATTGTACACATCATCCTATGTCTGTACAAATTGAAAGACACTGGAAATAAGCAATTGGAGAACAGGAGATCTTAGGAGGTAAAAAGGACACCTCATTGAATTCTGTGCTATTGAACTGTGTATCCCCAGTACCTTTTCCTTCTAACCATAAGACTCATGTTTGTTGGTTTGTCTACGGCTGTCTGTATGTGATGCCGAAGTTGAAGTTTAAGAAGGGGATAATCTTTTGACAAGTAGAGTTATAGGTTGATAATTTATATTTTTTGTTTGCTTGTGGTTAGAATTGATTTGTTTAGAAGAAAAATAGCATTTCTTTCACATCAAACTCTATCTTGCTCCCAACTTTACATCTGCTTTGTGCCTCATTCCCTAGCCAAATCTTCCCAACAGCACAATCAAACTCTCAGCAAGGATATTGGACCCATTCTGGTTTAGGTGCAAACCTCCAGCTTGTACAGCTCCAGAAGCTGTCTCAATGATCCAAAAATCTAAAGCCCCCTCTCTCCAACACCAATCCTTTAGCCATACATACATCTAACCTGTCTTCTTGTTCTTATACTCAGTGGTATGTGATAGTGGAAGTAATCCAGAGATTACAACCTTGTTAGTCTTTCTCTTTAATCTACTATCTTACTCTCTTAGCTCCTGCTGCAGGGTCTCATTTCTTTTATTTCCCATGTTGTTAATACCACAGGTTTGACTGCTGGCTGTTCACCTTCCCCCTTCAGGATGCCCTGCAGCCACTATGAGACATCCCAACCCTGGTACTGGCATATCATTTGAAAGCGTTGTGTGCAGCCAGAGATCACATTATAATCAAGTCCTCTATCACTAAACCTGGCCTAATCTGTTTCATTCCCTGCTTTGGATTTGGAGATGCCGGTATTGGACTGGGCTGTACAAAGTTAAAAATCACACAAAACCAGGTTATAGTCCAACAGGTTTACTTGGAAGCACTAGTTTTCGGAGCGCTGCTCCTTCATCAGGTGGTTGTGGACTATAAGATGCAGTATTTTTCCCTATTGTGCAGAGAAGGACAGCCATCAATCCAACCCAAACTTTGGGTCCACTATGTAGATAACACCTTTGTGATCACAAAATGGAACAAATTAGAGGAAACATAAAACACCATCAACAATACCCTGACAAGCATAAAATTCACAGAAGAGGAGGAGAACGACACTAGACTCCCATTCCTAGATGTGACAGTAACTGGAGAGCTTCAAACCAGCGGCTGCAGAAAAACAAGAAACACAGACCAAATACTTAACTTCAGAAGCAATCATCCCAACACCTACAAACGGAGCTGCATCGAGACATTATTTCAATGAGCTACATCGCACTGCAGCACTCAAGAATTACAAAAAGCAGAAGAATAATATCTATACAAAGTTTTCAAGAAAAACGGTACCAAATAAATACAATCTATGCTTCCTCAGAAACAAACCCAAACACGCAGACACAATGCAACCAAAAACTATAGCCACATTACCTTACATCAAAGACATATCAGAAATGACTTCCAACCTACTCAGACGCCTTAGTATCATGGTAGCCCACAAACCTACTTAAACAGTGACTAACTAGCCTAAAGGATCCATTAGATACCACCAGCAAAACTAATGACATTTACAAGATACCATGCAAGAACTGTAAAAAAAAACTACATCAGACAAACCAGCAGGAAACTTGCCACCAGGATATGTGAACACCAACTGGCCACCAAAAGACACGCCCTACTATCACTAGTTTCTGTACATACAGACAAAGAATGACACCACTTTGACTGGGACAACACACACATCCTCAGATCGGCGAAACAAAGGCACGCATGAGAATTCTTAGAGGCATGGCATTCTAACCAGAACTCCATCAATAAACACATAGGATCTAAATCAACCTACTTTCGCCTGAAAAAAAGAATTGAAAATAACATCACCCACCTTAAGAACTCAAGACGTATAAGTAGAAAGGCGAGACATACCACCAGCGCTTCACCAGAGACTCTCACCGATGATGCTACCTAGTACGATGATAAAATGTCTTTAGACAAACATTCAAGCTCAGTGAGTTAGCTTATGTAACTATATTACAGCTCCTGCCTAAAACAGCCAGAAATGTTTTCCACCTAAATTTTATAAAGTAAAAAATGCAAGTGAAGTGTGCTGATTCATCAGAGTATTGAAAAAATTGGATTACCACTGAAGTTCTGCTTCTCTACACAAACTGACGCATACAGAGTATAATGTAGCAAGAAATGGGAATTTGTTAGGATTAAAATCTTCAGAAAAGAGCGAAAATCTCTCTACAACCACAAGATGTCACCATTTTATGCAACACCTTGAAATTCCAATTCACAGCTCACTTAGCTTTGACAAAGATAACTTTGTTTATAAAGATGGGGTCATAATGTGCAAAATTTTCACAATAACGTGCCTGCAGTTTATAAACAGAAGTGGAAACAATTCTTCTGCTATTCTGATTAAGTTGAAACTGTAACAGACACTCACAAGCCATGAATAACGAACAGCTGACAATCTGCACAAGATGAAAAGAATAAACATCAGAGCAGTCTCTTGGGGGGGGGGAGGGTTTCAGTATTTTCTTTAAATTGCTTCAAATAACAATGATATTGTTCCATAAAGTGTCACAATTTTATTCACAGGTCAAAGTTGGCTGTCAATAACTTTTCATGATTAAAAAATGAGAAACTATTTTCATTTGCTGGTAACTGCAAATCTCGGCAGCTCTTAGTTTTGGATTCACTAGACAGTGAAAGATGAAAATTAAAGAGTACCTCAAAAGCTTGATATTACAGCTCAATCGAGTTTAAGGAGAGGCTCAGGACAAGAAAAGGAATTATGTAAAGAAAGATTCAATTTTAAATGTTAAGGAGTGAGAAGAGCTGCAAGGAGACTCAAGTTAGGTTTAGATAAGTTGCAGATTAGCCACAATCTAATTGAATGACTGACAGGTTGCAGGCTTACGTCTATATTTGTAGATGTCATTGTCAGAGGGAAAATGCTTAAAAAAAGGATGATGTTCAGAATTAACATAAACAAAGTATAGATTAATGTATAGAATAGATAAATATCCCAGAACAAGCTTTTGAGATGGAGAATGATTACAAACTAATTTAAAGAAACAGTCTGTTTATTTTACAGAGCACATTAATTTTCATGATGGGAACATTGTGAATTGGGCACACTGATCTCAGTAACCAGTTCCCAACACACTGTGAAAAACATCCTGAGCTAAAAGGGTATTGATGTTGCAAAGTTAGGAGAATGACATGCATCATAATGATGAGGAGGTGCTGGTGTTGTACTGAGGTGGACAAAGTTAAAAATCACGCAACATCAGGTTATAGTCCAACAGAACTATAACCTGGTGTTGTGTGATTTTTAACTTCATGCATCAAAATGAGTAACAAACCTACTCTCACCCAATATCTGCATATATGTACTTTAAAGCAGGGTTGGATAGCAACCAGATCCTTGTTTGTTCTGTCCTTTTCCTCAGTTAATGGCAGCAGCCCAATTGCCATTCCAGATGTGTTTGGGTGTTTGAGTGAGCTGGTTTGCAGAAATTTAATACAAAAAACAACTGATAGTGGGCCAGGGGAAGTACATTAATTTCAATAACCATTGGTGAACTTTACATTTCACTTTCCAAATTGATAAAGACTATGCCTACACATTAGAAAAACTGTGTCCATTAAGTGGTTGCTGGTAACATTTTGGAATGATTTACTGAGCTTGAGGATTATATGACATGATGCCTCTACACTTAGCTTCATAATCAACAAAGGAATGAAAGAAAACACTAAGCCATTACATCATCATGTCATCCCCTGCTTGAGGCAGCATAAAGCATTTACATTCTCACTCAATTCTCAAAAGTAAAATGCTTATGCAATCCTACCCATATTTATCTAAAGTCTTAGAGAATCCCAAGGCCAGCTGATTCATTGCTGCTTCATGGAATCCTAAAGGGGATACAATCAATGTCAGGTCTGACAAAATCTGATTATTCTTAGACTGCAAAAAATGTCAACAAAAGGATTTTTAAAAATGCTAAGCATCAAAGCTATCTTTCAGGTAACTGGATGTTCTGGCTGTATGTGTAAATCTACTCTCTGCACCTAACCTGCACTGCCTGCATCAAATTACTTGGATAGTGTGAGGCTGGTATATGAAACAGGGAAAGAATAATGATGAGAAACAACAAAAAAACTTCATAAGGATGCTGAGAATTTATTTTGTCATTTTTCATTTAGAATATTTAAAACGCGAAGATAATCAGTTCCAGTTTGAAAAAAATTTTTTTCCACTTTCCTTCCAACAGCTCTAGTTCATGCCAGGGTGCAACGTTTGGTGAGCTGATGGTAAAGTGGTAACATTACTGGTTTACTAATCCAAAATCCTCAAGCAAAGTCCTACACATGAGTGTTTGAACCTCACCATTATAGGTCTTGAAATTTGAATTTATTTTATTGGAAAAAGAATCTGGAATAAAATGCTCGTTTAATGGTGATCGCGTAGTTACTGTTGATAATCATAAAAAATAATTTGGTGCATTAATATCCTGTAGGGAAAGAACACAACGATCTTTACCTGGTCTGACCTACATATCACTCCAGGCCAATAAATGTTGGCCTAGCCAGTGATGCCCACATCCTAGGAACAAATAAAAAAAATCAAACCATTGCTACCCTGCCAAAATACACATTGTTCTTCTGTGATTACTGGGATAGGCTACTTAACATTGAGGGCATCGCAGACAAGCCCACTGTTGTCATTTGACAATCTCCCAGCCTGACTCATCATCAACAGCTTAGGGTAAGTTCCCATGAAAAGTGGTTTCGACAAATTGGATCGCATGTTGTTAGGCTGACTCATCCACTTCCAGGGTAATTAGAGTCAGGTCTGTAGCAGCTGAAATCTGTTCTGATGTTATCTCCGTGACTACCTTTTTCCTCAACCAAGGATTCTCCCACATCGTTTGACAGAGCCTTCTCTTGCACTTCTGCCCTCACCCTTCCCCTCCTTCATAAAACAATAATAGGTTTCCTCTTACCTTTATTTTCCACCCCAGTAGTTTCTCTCCGTGTTTCTCTTTCCACAGACACTGCCAGACCTGCTGAACTTCTCCAACATTTCTCTTTTATTTCAGATTTCCAGCACTTCAGTGTTTTTGCTTTTGTTTGACTGGTTTATCAATGCACAGTAGAGGTAATACTGGTCTTAGGCTATAAAACAAAATTGCAAATCAGCAGCTCATTTTCCACATTATGCACCTCCAAATTTTAGTTTCTTTGTTGGAACTGAAAATAAGATGACCATAATTTGAACAAATTATTCCGTATTTTCAGATAGATCAAATCCAAACCTAGTGTCCATATTCATTCATAAACATTGGCTACTCAGCAAAGTTAGTGAGGTTGTTGGCTTCTGTACAATGACTGCTCAAAAGGGACCAAGGAAAACAAAGGAGGAAATTAGAGAAACAAAGTGAACTTTGAAAAATAGTAACTACTTTTGAATTTGCTTCTTTTTTATTCAATAAGCTGTTCTTTATGCTTTCTCCAAACTGTTGATGGAAGGGGAAATGTTTACATTGAACAATACATATAGTATGAAGACAAGGTCGTTTCTTTCAATTGACAGAAGTAGTGCTTCTTAAATATACTTTCACCCTCAGGCACTGCTGGAAGTTACTTGGCTAACATTCAGGTTGCTTCCTTCTATTCGGTAAATTGGAATGTACAGCCAGCTTTAACACTGATTACTGTAATTCTCTTCTGATATAAAATCTACTGCTGGGACCTGGCGTACATTCAATAACATTACAGATAATGTCCTTGGACTGGTAGTTCCACATTACTTGCCATTCAGACTTTTCCAGGTCAGTTGACCTGTCGCTTCGAAATAAAAAACAACCAGGGTCAGACAAATACCATTAATGTGTAAATGTTGGAAAACTACCTCTTCCCAATCTTGAGTGTTTGTTTTATCTAAAAATACTAAATGAAGTTGATTTGTAGCGCAATTATCCTTGACCTTCCTATAATATGACATAATTTCCATGTTTACAGAGATTTGTCGGCAATAACAAGAGAGAAGAAATGCAGTTTCAAAAATACGCTGGGGAGTAAATTAAGCAACTTGAGCAGTATTTCATAAATCTCATTTTTAACAAAATGAATTGGTACCACAAAACCGAATTAAATCGGTATTGGTTAAATTGATGCGTTTACAAGAAAGGAAAGAGTGGATAAAGGCCATTGCATGATACATGCTAGACTCAATTGTAAAAAATGTAATGGTTTTGAATGTACTGCATCAGTTGCTTTATTGCTGGACACAAAACAAGTCTTAAGGCATTATTTGATGGGAGGAAAAAGCATGTGCTCCTTTCAGAAACAAAGATGCCTGCCTTATTGTGAGGATAGATAAATAACTTGGAGAGTTTCTTTCAATCAATTGAAACTGGAACTCCATTTTAAAAGATCAGGTTTATAATTTCATCAGAAAAACTGATCAAATGATATCTTTATAAATGAGCTCACAATAAACCATAAATAGCAATCAGAGAAATCTTCGCTGTGGTGGCACTCCAATTCTGACCTGAGTCATTAAACGAAAAACTGGAGATTTCTCAGAAACAATTTAGGCTACAGAGTAAAACAAAGCAAGACAAATAATCTGTTTCTAGTATGAGAATGGCGCTATTATTGTTAGTTCTATGTAATGTTGTGTGCCGCATCATAAAATATGTTGGTATTTAATTGTTGGTGTAACATGAAATGCTGCAGCCCAAATATTCTGATCACCAAACAATAGTTTCTGCAGTGCAGTCTGCGGTTGTGCATCAGGACCCTGCAGAATCTCACAGGTAGCAGATTCCATGGGAATTATCTGGGAAGTTGAAGATTTTAATGGGTAATTCCCCTGCATATGGAACCCTCAAACAAAAAAAACCCTTCATGTCAGAGAATTCAGAAGAATCCATATGTATTAAATTACCCAGAAAATGTTAGACAAGTAAAAACACCATCTATCTAGTTGATATGTATTAAGTTTACTAACTTACTACATACTACTGGACTGCACTTCCCTCAACCTCTAATATGCACCAAATCCCTGACAACCACATTCCCTCTTGTTACCAGACCAGCAAAATGCAACATGATTTCAACAACTTTCCTCCTCCCAACTAACCCCACCAGGACTAGCCACCCCCTTCGCTGGCCTATGCCTCTGTGTCCCACATCACCATTGGTAGACTTGACGATGCCACCATGGCTGGCCTAGCATCCCAATCACAACTGCCACTGGCAATGCCATCCTCCTTCCACACTGATCCCTGGTCTAGTCTACAAGTGACTCCAAACCCTCAGCAATGTGGTTGACTCTGAGCAATAAATGCAGTGCCCATATCCCATGAATCAATAAAACAAAATTAGACCAAAAGTTAGTCAAATTCATACAGTTAGCAGAGGAAACAACAGGACAGATTCAGAGCCATATCCTACTGGTGCAACAACAGTGCCTAATTCACTTTGTTAGTTATTCACAAAATTGTGAAAAAGAAGCCACATTGGGTAAGAAGTAATATTCAAGGTTGGCAGGATTACAGAAAATGCATAACTCCCAATGTGAGTGAAGCTGAAATTAAGTTAAACTTGTAGATAACAATGAATGAATAGTAAGGCACACCTAATTCTTCATTTAAAATACTCTTCAAAACTCAAAAGCAATACACATTTTTGTAATTTTAAAATACTTCATAGAGCCACGAGGAACAAAATAGATGCTGAATAAAATGAGATATTAGGAGTGGTAGCAAAACACTTATCAAGGAAGTGGGTTTTAAAAGGTAGAGGAAGGGAGAAATGAATTGGTGCTTAGTGATGAAATTTTAGATTGACCTCAGGACTAAGCGGATAAGGCCCAAGATGACAATGGGGGAGTTTAGGAAAGAAGGATACCCAAAGACAAGGTAAAATTGAGATTTGGGGATAGGTTACAGAAGTGAAAAAGGAAGAAAACTCGAGGGCTGCATACATGGAAGTATTTGATCAGAAAGATGTGAATTTTGAACTGGAGTTAGTTAGGATACTGAAGGTTACATAAATCAGTGAGAACAGAGATGCTGCATGAGCAAGATTTACCCGATGTAATATATAGGCAGTAGAATGTTTTGGTGAGTTGGCGATTACAAACAGTAAAGAGTCTAAATCATGCTAGAAGGATTTTTAACTAGCTGGGTCTTGGGGTGACAAACATGTAGAGTAAAATTTCAGGTGCAGATTAAAAAATTCCAAAGTGAAACTACAGCTTAATATGATCAAAATCTTATCTTTTGGAACAAGACCCAGTTGAATTTTTGCCATTTTTCACCAACAGGAAGTGGATGCCAGTGCTATGCAATTAGACATACTTTTGTCTCTATATAGATCAGCTAACTGTGAGATATTTAATTCAGTTGGACAATGAAAAGCAAGAAACTTCAACATGGAACAAAGAAAAGTAATTTAAAAAAACAAAAGTCATCTAACAACAGGAAAATGAAGAAGGTAAGGACTTCAGTTATACAAATAAAATAATTTATTTAAGGTCTCAAATAGATAGGATAATGAAGAAGGTGTTTAGTATGCTTTACTTTATTGGTCAGTGCATTGAACATAGGAGTTGGCAGGTCATGTTGTGGCTGTACAGGAGATTGGTTAGGCCATTTTTGAAATATTGTGTGTAATTCTGGTCGCCCTCCTATAGGAAAGATGTTGTGAAACTTGAAAGGGTTTAGAAAAGAGGATATTGCCAGGGTTGGAGGGATTGAGCTATAGGGAGAGGCTGAATAGGCTGGGCCTGTTTTACCTGGACCATCGGATCACGAGGGGCAAGAATAGGGTAAATAGACAAGGTCTTTTTCCTGAGTTTGAGGAGTCCAGACCTAGAGGGCATATGTTTAATGTCCGAGGGGAAAGATTTACAAGGGACCTAAAGGGCAACTTTTCATGCAAAGGGTTATGCATGTATGTGGTAGATGCTGGTATAATTACAACATTTAAAAGGCATTTGGATGAGTATATGAATAGGAAGGGTTGAGAGGGTCAAATGTTGGCAAATGGGTCTAAATTAATTTAGGCTATCTGGTTGAATTGAATTGAAGGGTCTGTTTCTGTGCTGTATACTATATGACTCCATGAAATCAACATCAGAAAAGACAACTGATACAAAAATCATAGAGCTGACTAAAGAATTGTTTAGGGCTTTATATCAAAAAATATGAAGGACAGCAAACTTGAATGACTGCTTCATCTGCTTATCAACTAGCTCAGAGTTCTCTACAATAAACAGCCATGGCCTCAAAGCATTTTAGAAAATGATAAAATTTGAAAAGGTTATCTTATTTCAACTTTTCAATTGAAGCAAAAGTCACCACACCCCCATTCAGTTCCCTGCTACAGAGGTGAGCACTTAAGGCAAGACATGTTCAGCCCCAACAGTCCTGTCAGTACTTTACACAGCCCTGACCTTATCCAGCTGACTAATACCACACTAGGCCACGTTACTCCACTGGACTGAATAAAGGGCACAGCAGCCAGAATCCTATGGTTTTCCCCTATTCCAGAAGAAGATTGGTGAGGCAGCACTCAACAACCTGTAACTGCAAATGTTGATTCCGTGTCATATTATGTTCAAGGTGTCAGGGTAAGTAGCCATACATGTGACTGCATTGGGGGTACTCAATCTGATGGACATTCAAATGTTGGAATGGATTATTGCTGCACTGATACACTGGAGAAGTGTAGAAAGGACCACATAGTAAAACAGAATCTCAAGCCTTCAGTTCCTCAGGGCACAACTGGATCACACCAGTTTTTCAGTAATGTTGTTAGAAGCTTTTACGAGGCACATAACAAAATTTATGTCCTGTTCTCAGCAGGTGACAATTTGTTTGAGACCGTAGCAGTCTGGGTGTGATGTTGGGAAAGAAAGCATCTTCCTAAATGTGAGAGCTCACACAGATAAGATCCTTTAGAGTAGGTGTGCTGGGCTGAGGATCTACTCATGGCCTGTCACTAAAGTTTCTTGAGCTTTGGTGAAAGAGGAAAATTCCTTGTAGAATGCATCCTATTTTCTGACTCCTTGATTGTCCAAATTGATCTACTGAGGATGCTTCTGAGAGCAGGACAGAAGGTTTACTCTGTGCTGTATGTGAGCCCAGCTTCCAGAGGTAAAATGCCTCTGCCTGGCCATCCATGCCATCTAATTCTGCTTTTGTCATATTAATGAGGAAAGTAAAATGTTATAAAATAAACAACTGCATAAGATGAATGCCAACTCATTACAAAAGTCACATTATTTCAGCCTGCTGAAACAAGAATTTACTGTCAAAATTTTACCCACATTAAAATATTTCCAATAAGGGGAGTGTGGAAACTGAAGTCGTGTGTGCTTTTCAAATAATTGAAGCTTGATGAAATCCTTGAAACTCTACGTTGCTGTCATTGTGAAGTAACCATGTAATCTTTCATAATACCACGGTACACTTTTGAAATAAATGATGAAGGTGATTATGATAATGATGATGATAATAAATCATCTGCTGCTTGCTGAAAGCTGAACGAAGCCAACTTTTATCCATTTTGTACTGGGCTTGGAACTTGTGTCTCCACGTGTTTTCCTCATCTATTTGATATTGGTCTGTTTGACAGAGAGGATTCATGCTGGAAATCATTAAAGTGTGACAATTAATTTCCTGTTAAGTATTACTGTGGCAATAACTTTGCTGATTGTTTAAGAAGGTACTATCCTCTTATTCCAAAGGAGGTTAGGATAGTTTTCAGTCATCAATGTTTGTTCTCTTACATTGACTTTGACAAATGAGGTGTCCCCTTCCTCGATGGGAATCCAAAGCATTGTATGTTTCTGTTAGAATCTTTGGCTTTGATGTCTGAAACATGTTTGCTTCAGGTATTCTTTGAATTAAGTATTGTTACACCTAACTGGGGTGGTGCATTGGAGATCAAGACCCACTTTCCCAGCGTTTTTACTAAAGTTAAAAATTTCATAAAAGAATGCAAAATTCCCCAATTTACCTGTCTTTTAGATACATGTTGATAGAAAGCATGCATTGAGTTTATGTACTGAATATAATGACTAATCTTTACAAATTCTAACTACAGCTAAACAATTATGAACCATTGACAATTCACTTGACTAGTTACAATTCTAACCAACTTATAAACTCCCTCCCTACACACATATACAGATGGACAACAAAAGGGGGAAAAAATAGGTGTTATGGATGGAGGGAAAGACTGAAAAGTACTTTAAAGGGCCCTGTTCACAGGGTTTGTTGAGATCGCCATTTTGGCTTGTCCTGCTCTGCGATCCTTCTCCATTTATTTTCCACTGATTGCATGGTTAACGGGTAGCTGCTTTTACTTATAAAGTTCTTGCAGATAAAGGTATACATCTATTGTATCCACTCAGGGCAAAAGAAAAGGGCTCTTCTCAGGTTTAATGTGGTTTATACTGAAAAAGAAAGAAATGGCTCCTGGTCTTGCAGATGGCTTCTCCCAATCTTGTTTGCAGCCCAAGCTGTTCAGTATCTTTGAGCCAATCACATAGTTGTTGTCAGGCAGAAGATCTTTGTTCAATAACTGGTCGCTAGTCCACAAACCAATCAGCTTCTTGTTGCTAGTTAAACTACATTCGTACATACCTCTCATCTCCAGCTTGTTTGAACGCATAGCAGTATAAATAGCATTTATAATGAGTGTCAGATTATCTGCTTTTAAAAAGTGCAGCAATCCTTCAAAAATCCTTGGCTTATAAAACACTTCTTTTCCCATTTTATTCCGCAATCAAAAACATAGAAAAATAAATTGACACAGTCTTTACATATGTTGTTGAATTGTTGCCTAACAAGGAAACCTGATATTTTGATTTGAACCACAATATCATTCTCTTTAGTGTAGCTCCAGCAAGGCTTTGATAATAGTGAAAATATGTGACATGCATTTGAAAATAAGATCCTTGTATTACCAAGGATTCTCCCCTTTCAGCAGAGACCAGGAAACTTTAGTGACTATGTTTATACTGTATGGAATATTTACATGTTGATGTCTGTAATTCTTTGAATCATTGATTCTGGGGAACATCTACCCATAAAATTCATATTTACCTTTCTTATGTATTGAGTGCAGGAGTTGGGAGGTCATGTTGTTACTGTACAGGACATTGGTTAGGCCACTTTTGGAATATTGCATGCAATTCTGGTCTCCCTCCTATCAGAAGGAGGTTGTGAAACTTGAAAGGGTTCAGAAAAGATTTACAAAGATGTTGCCAGGTTGGAGGATATGAGCTCCTGGGAGAGGTTGAATAGGCTGGGTAAAATCAATGACTGCAGATGCTGGAAACCAGATTCTGGATCAGTGGTGCTGGAAGAGCACAGCAATTCAGGCAGCATCCGAGGACGGGCTGTTTTCCCTGGAGCGTCGGAGGCTGAGGGGTGACCTTATAGAAGCTTATAAAATCATGGATAGGGTAAATAGACAAGGTCTTTTCCCTGGGGTGGGGGAATCCAGAATTAGAGGCATAGATTTAGTGTGAGAGGGGAAAGATATATAAGAGACCTAAGGGGCAACGTTTTCACACAGAAGATGGTACGTGTATGGAATGAACTGTTAGAGGAAGTGGTGGAGGCTAGTACAATTGCAACATTTAAAAAGCATCTCGATGGGTACATGAAAGGGTACAATTCATGAACAATTGACTGAGTTGGCCATTACATGCAGCAGCAATGCTGGCACAGACACTACAGGAAGGATTTGGAGGAATATGAGTTGGGTGCTGGCAGGTGGGACTAGATTGGGTTGGGATATCTGGTTGGCATGGATGGGTTGGACCGAAGGGTCAGTTTCCATGCTGTACATCTCCACGACTCTATGACTCTGCGTGTGAGTTTTACTCTTCCAATCTGGATTGTTGCAGTACATCTCTGCAGGAGTTTCTCAGGATAATATCCAAGGATTAACTTTAGGTAGCCTAGTAAAATTAAACTAATATTTGCTGAAGTGTTTTAAAAAACTTCTTTGAACAAGTATAGCTTTTGTAGGTCATCGGTAATATCTGCACATTTGCCATTGCTATCATGATGTTTTTCAGATCCTTGAAGTGTTTTGATTTAAAATGATTACACTGGCCCCAGAATCAGTCATGACTTTCTCGAAAGTTGTTTATTACAACCTCAGTCCTTGGTTGTTTAAAAGGCAGGCAAAATCAATGGATTCACTTTTCCATTTAGTGGAAATTATGTCAATTTCAACACCCATAATCAGGAAACAAGGTAAGCATTTTCTTCTAGGGAGCTGGAGTTTGACAGAAAAGATTTGGAACATGAAACTTACAGCAGTTGTTTGTTTAGCTTAAGATATTGGTAGTTTGAAACAGTTGAAATGCATTGGTGGAAAGGAATGGAACAACACCAGCACAGCTTGTATTAACTGGCTCTTGTTGCTGCCTATCCCAATTCTTACCTGAGAATTAGACTGTTCCCATGTACAAAACACAGAATGAAAAAATATACTGCATGGAAATGGATCAAGAAGTGCCTGAGATGACAAATATAGTATTTGAGCATATCTGTCCCTTCGGTGCAATATTAAAACAGAATATATCTGCCCATCAAATGACACAGCTTAATGATTGCCTCTCTGTTTAGGAATGGCCCCTTTGACATATTGATCCTTGCAGCTACACATTGCTTCGTGTACTACTGTGTTTTATATGTTTTCCTTCTCCATGCTCTTGGACATTTTGTACTCACCCTCCCTTTCCTCTGAACAATTGACTGAGTTGGCCATTACATGCAGCAGCAATGCTGGCACAGACACTAAAGGAAAGTAGCCTTCAAAAATCAAAGACCTTTGCTCCCTTTGTAAACTTTGCCAATTTAAATGTTTGAGCAAAATTGTGGACATCAAAGTAATGCAATTTGGATAAATTGATAAATTAATGTTTATGGATCAAGTTATTGCAACTAAACTCTGGGAATGTGAAATCTCAAAAAGCTTATACACTGTCAGATAAATTACCACTTGGGAAGAATGAATAAACTTAGTTCCAATCACCCAAAAACTCTCATTATTACTAGAAAAATTAGGAGATGGATTTGGGGTATGAGCAAACTGCAGTCAACTCGTGAATTATTGTGCAATGTTGAATTTTCTTCATCTTCCTTCACTTTTTTCTGTAAATTAATCTCTAGCCAAATGTGTATTGTCATATCTATAGCTAAACATTTTAATTTACAAGAAAAGGGTTTAATAACTGATATGGAAGAGACTGGTTATAGAGTCATAGAGACGTACAGCAAAGGAAATAGGTCCTTTGGTCCAACTTGGTAAAAACAATGACTGCAGATGCTGGAAACCAGATTCTGGATTAGTGGTGCTGGAAGAGCACAGCAGTTCAGGCAGCATCCGAGGAGCAGTAAAATCGACGTTTCAGGAATACAGGCAGAGAGTCTGAAGGGTCCATGCCGATCAGATATCCTAAATTAATCTTGTCCCATTTGCCAGCACTTGGCCCACATCCCTTTAAACCTTTCCTATTCATATACTCATCCAGATGCCTTTTAAATGTTGTAATTGTACCAGTTACCACCACTTCCTCTGGCAGCTCATTCCATATATGCACCAGCCTTTGTGTGAATAAGTTGCCCCTTAGGTCCCTTGCAAATCTTTCCCCTCTCACCTTAAACATATGCCCTTGAGTTCTGGACTCCCTCAAACTAGGGAAAAGACCTTGTCTATTTACCCTATCCATGCCCCTCATGATGTTATAAACCTCTGCATAATCCCTCAGCCTCCGATGGTCCAGGTAAAACAGCACCAGCTTATTCAGCCTCTCCCTGGAGCTCAAATCCTCCAACATTGATAATATCCTTGTAAATCTTTTCTAAACCCTTTCAAGTTTCACAACGTCTTTCCGATAGGAAGGAGACCAGAATTGCACACAATATTCCACAAGTGGCCTAACCAATGTCCTGTACAGCCACAACATGACCTCCCAACTCCTGTACTCAATACTCTGACCAATAAAGGAAAGCATTCCAAATGCCTTCTTCACTATCCTATCTACCTGCGACTCCACTTTCAAGGAGCTATGAACCTGCATTCCAAGGTCTCTTTGTTTAGCAACACTCCCTAAGACCTTACCATTAAGTGTATAAGCCCTTCCCTGATTTGCCTTTCCAAAATGCAGCACCTTACATTTATCTGAATTAAAATCTATCTGTCATTCCTCGGCCCACTAGCCCATATGATCAAGATATGGTTGTACTCTGAGGTAACTGTCTTCACTATCCACTACACATCCAATTTTTCTGTCACCTGCAAACTTACTAACTATACCTCCTATGTTCACATCCAAATCGTTTATATAAATGATGAAAAGCAATGGACCCAGCACCGATCCTTGTGACATACCACTGGTCATGGCCCTCCAGACTGAAATGCAACCCTCCATCTGCCACCAACCCCTGTCTTCTACGTTTGAGCCATTTCTGGATCCAAATGGCTAGTTCCCCCTGTAAACCATGAGATTTAATCTTGCTAACCAGTCTCCAATGGACAACCTTGTTGGAAGCCTTACTGAAGTCCATATATATCATGTTGTCACCAATCCTCTTTGTTACTTTCTCATAAGACTCAATCCAGCTTGTGAGACATGATTTTCCAAACACAAAGCCATGTTGACTATCCCTAATCAGTCCTTGCCTTTCCACATACATGTAAATCCTACCCCTCAGGTTTCCTCCAACAATTTGCCACCGCGTCACCTGTGACTATCGATGATACAAATATCTTAGCAAGAGGCCCAGCAATCACTTCTCTAGCTTCCCACAGATTTCTAGGTTACACCTGATCAGGTCCTGGGGATTATCCACCTTTATGTGTTTTACGGCATCTAGCACCTCCTCTTCTGCAATATGGACATTTTTCAAGATTCACCATCTATTTCCCCACATTCTGTATTTTCCAAGTCCTTCTCCACAGTAAACACTGATTCAAAATACTGATTTAGTATCTCCTGCGATTCCACACAGAAGCTGCCTTGCTGATCTTTGAGGGATCCTATTCTCTCCCTAGTTACCCTTTTGTCCTTAATGTATTTATAGATTTCATTTGGATTCTCCTTCACTCTATTTGTCAAAGCTATCTCATAGCCCCTTTTTGTCCCCCTTATTTCCCTCTTAAGTATACTACTACTGCCTTTATTTTCTAAGGATTCACTCGATCTCTGCTTTCTATACCAAACATATCTTTCCTTCTTTTTCTTGACCAAAAACTCAACTTCTCCGGTCATCCAGTATTCCCTATACCTACCAGCATTGCCTTTCACCCTAACAGGAACATACTGCCTCTGACTCTCATTATCTTATTTTTGAAGGCTTCCCAATTTTCAGCCGTCCCTTTACCTGCGAACATTCGCACCTAATCAACTTTTGAAAATTCTTGCCTAATGCCGTCAAAATTGGCCTTCCTCCAATTTAGAACTTTAACTTTTAGATCCTGTCCATCCTTTTCGATCACTATTTTAAATCTAATAGAATTATGGTCGCTGGCCCCAAAGTGCTCCCCCACTGATACCTCGGTGACTTGCCCGGCCTTATTTCCCAAGAGTAGATCAAGTTTTGCACTTTCTCTAGTAGGTCCATCCACATACTGAATCAGAAAATTGTACTTACTGAACAAATTCCTCTCCATCTAAACACTTAACACTATGGCAGTCCCAGACTATGTTAAAATCCCTTACCATTACCATTCTATTATTCTTACAGATAACTGTGATCTCCTTACAAATTTGTTTCTCAAATTCTTGCTGACTATTGGAGGGTCCATTGTACAATCCCAATAAGATGATCAGCCCTTTGTTATTTCTCAGTTCCAATCAAATAACTTCCCTAAACATATTCCCAGGAATATCCTCCCAAAGTATAGCTGTCACGTTATTCCTTGTTAAAATTGCCACTCCCCCCTCCTCTCTTGCCTCCTTTTCTATCCTTCCTGTAGCATTTGTATCCTGGAACATTAAGCTGCCAGTCCTGTCCATCCCTGAGCCACGTTTCTGTCATTGTTATGATATCCCAGTCTCATATTCCTAACCTTGCCCTGAGTTTATCTGCCATTGCTATTCTGCCTCTTGCATTGAAATAAATGCAATTTAATTTATCTCATTCTCTGCTTTGTCCCTGCCTGCCCTGACTGTTTGACTTGCTCCTTTTCCCAACTGTACCAGTCTCAGACTGATCTCTTTCCTCACTATCTCCCTGAGTCCCACACAGCCACCTTTCTACTTTAAATTCTCCCAAGCAGTTCTAGCAAATCTCCCTGCCAGTATATTAGCTCCTTTCCAATTCAGATGCAATCAGTCCTTCTTGTACGGATCACGTCTACCCCAGAAGAGATTCCAATGATTCAAATTTGTGAACCATTCTCCCTTGCACCAGCTCCTCAGCCACACTTTCATCTGCTCTATCCTCCTATTCCTACCCTCACTAGCTCATAGCACTGGGACTAATCCAGATATTACTACCCTTGAGGACCTCTTTTTTAAATTCCTGCCTAACTTCCTATATTCTCCCTTTAGAATCTCATCCTTTATATCGTTAGTTCCAATGTGTACAATTACCTCCTGCTGGTCTCACTCCCCTTTGAGAATATTCTTCACATTCTCTGAAATATCCTTGATTCAGGCACCAGGGAGGCAACACAACATTCCGATTTTTCACTGGTGGTCACAAAAACATCTGTCTGTGCCTCTGACCAGAGAGTCCCCTATCACAATTGATTGAATGTAACCTGATGTACTCCTCATTACATTAAAACTAGTCTCAGTACCAGAAACTTGGCTGTTTCTGCTACATTCCCCTGAGAGCCCATCACCCCCATACATTTTCCAAAACAGCATACTTGTTTGAGATGGGGATAGCCACAGAAGATTCCTGCACTATCTTCCTACCCCTCCTACCTTTCCTGGAATTAACCCTTCTACTTGACTATAACTGTGGCTTTTCTCCTTTCCTATATTTGTCAGCCATCATATCCCTAGCTCCTGTAAATTTCTCATTGCCTCTAACACTGCTCCATGTGATATGATAGGATTTGCAACCAAACACACTTTTCTTAGAAGGACTCCAATGTCCAGAAATACTTGAACTCAAACAGCAAAGGCAGTAGCTGTGCAGATTCACTGCAGTGTCAGACAGCAGTGTAGGTTTTTCTCTCTCTCTCTCACAGACCATGCGGTCTCTGCCTTTGTTCTCTTCCTCCTTTTTAAACTGCCATTGTTTGATCTTTTTTTCCCCAAAGATTGAAAACATTGCAACAGCTTAAAAAACAGTACTGCTCCTAGAATTTGAGGAACTCACCTCCAACTCTTAAAATAGGGAGTTTGGTGGGCTTGAGATTGGTATGACAGGTCGGCGCAACATTGAGGGCTGAAGGGTCTGTATTGCGCTGTAATGTTCTATGTTCTATGTTCTATGTTCTATGTTTTGTGTAAAAAAGGAACAGCTCTTACAGCCACAATTTTTTCCCATCCTCCAACTTGGATTACCAGTTCTGCCATTCTATGAAATCAGGTCTTACCTGTTAATTTTTAACTCCATTTATCTGCCTTTTCACCAAAAACCCTTAAATTCCTTACCGTTTTAAAAACCTGTCCATCTGAGCCTGAATATTCTTGATGACACAGCCTTGACTTGCAATAAATAATTCCACAGATTTATGACCCTCTGAGGGTTTATACAAAGAGAGGGAGGGCAGCCTAAGTTACAAATTGTGGTGAACGTAGAAGAAGAAGAGCAAGGATGCACTCCATGGGGGATGAGATTGCCTCTGTACCATGCTGCTGAGTTTGGGAGAACGTTTGCTCCTTTCCACATTATTAAAATAAAGATATATAGCACAGAAAGAGGCCATTCAGCCCACCTAGTTATGGTGATGGAAGACATGCCACCCCTGGCTTCAGGTCAAACAAAGCTCTTTCTAAAACTAAAAGTATACTCACAAATGTTTCATCAATTACTTACTGCTCTCCCAAATTGCAATCGTCAACCATTTCATAATGATTAAGCCTGCACCAATAGTTTCCATATTCTCAGTACATTTCAAGGCAAGGTCATGCTTGGAGATAATCAGGATCCTAGCATTCAGACCATGACATGATCTAAGCTCCCCTCCTCATATGTGAGTGCATAGGGATTACAGATATACAAGGGGAAGATCCAGCAGTATATCCTCAGGACAATCAGAAATTTATAATAAATGTCTTTTCAAAACTGTGCAAATGTCAAAAACATACAAACAAAAAATTATACCCTAGATATTCTGGACTCCAGGGAATTCAGAAGGCCCAATGCAATGACTATGTGCTAATTGCCCAAGAAATTAAGCTTCCAAATGGCAGTTGTCCTGCATTGGAAACTTTCAGAAAAAGTCTTCAACTCTGAGCTAGATTTGGAGAATTCACAAAGTTCAGTCTCACATACCTGAATACTTCTCATGAAAACTTAAAGGGATTCAAAGATAACATCATGGAAACTATATTTAACCCATCTGTCCCTAACATTCACCTCCCCACCTGACCCCAGCATCCTCCTACCTCCTCCACTTACCTTCTCACCTTGTCATAGACCTTTTGACTCCTGTATACAGCAGCTACTACTGCAAAAAGGGGTTGTGCTTTGGCTTCCAGTGCTGTTCCTGCACTGCACTGGGAAATTCCCGAACAGAGACTCTATGTTTCTCGTAAAAGAAACAAAAACAACATGGCATTGATTTAAAATGATCTGCAAAAGGAAAAACCTTTTCACTTAGCACATAGTTAGGGTCTAGAGTGCATTTTTAACTTTCTTTCCGGCTGCATGGGCCTCCAAGGTCTGCATGCAGAACCGAACTGGAAGTCAAAGATGCGATCCACACACTGACACTGATCACTGAGCGCGGAATCTTGGAGCTGCTGTGTGAACATGCAGCTTAGAGAGAATGTTGTCAGGAAGTGTGGTGGAGGCATGTTCAATTGAGACGCTCAAGAAGGCATTGGATAATTATTTAGATTAAAAACGAATGCGCAAGGGTATGGGGGTGAAGCAGGAAATTAGTACGAGGTAATGATGCTCATTTAATGAGCTGATACAGGCACAATGTGCTAAATGGTCTCCTTCTGCACTTCTGTGATTCTCTGATTCTCAAGATGCCCAAACTGGAAGCTAGGTGCTTGGAAGCAAGGTAAGTGAAAAGGAATCGAGTGGCAATCCGACTGTGGTTACCATTCCTCAGAACATTTAACCATATATCTATTCTACTTTGTAACATTCTCTTTTCGACTCCTGGCCTTGACTGGCCATGAATTCCAGTCCTCCAGATCTCTGCTGCCTATACCCTGTCTGCCCAATGTGTGCCACTTCTTTTCTGCATCTCAGCACTTTCAATTTCAAAAGTACTCAAACTTCTTCACCCTGTCACATCAGATCTTTCCTATCACCTCCAGTTGTGCTTCCCCTCTCTTGAACTCGAACTTTCTTTGCATCATTCTGCTCCTCTGTGTACGGGCTGCAGAACCTTCAGGGCTATTGGGACCAACTTTCTTAAAGCCATTCCATATCTCCATGTTCTCCTCCACCTTCTAACAAAAAACTTTTCACAATCTATTACACCAGCAACATTTCCAGTCAACTCAGCATAAATGCCCAATATTAGTTTCCTTTATCCTTTCTGCAGTTCCTTGGGGTATTTTGTTTTGAGTTGCAGGTGGTACATAAGTGCCTATGGTGTTTCTGTTTTGAACAAAAATACTGAGTTTCAAAGTAGTGCTATTCCCGTAAATATATATTTTTGACAAGGATAGGAGCATTATTTTGAAAAGCCTTCAATCACATTACATTTTGTATCTTTGTAATTGCATTCAGTTAAGATTGGCATTGGTGAAACAAAATGAATCGACACAGTTGGGAGTGCATGTACATGGTTCCCGGTTCGATACTTCAAGAATAAGAGGCACAGATTCATTCAATTACTTTCTCAAGGCTTTAATCAGGCCTACTGCTTGACATTGATTCAAGTGCTCAGACTGGAAAACCTTGAAACCAGGATTAGCAAGATTCATTCTGACATGAAAAGATACTATGGAATGCAGATCCTACCCCATTTAATGATGTTTACACAGTGACTTTCTCTGATACTAGTTTGCTATAGTTTCTGATAATTCTTATCATTTTCAAAGTACGCTTTATGCTTATAATCATTCAGTATAAATGATTTGTGTGTTACTTTTACAAATTCCACAACTCATGCAGAGCTAATGATGAGAACTGGCAGTTCTAACACACAACAGTACTGAATCTATTAAAATGCACTTATGATATTTCCTTCACAAAAACAATATTCATGAAACAATGCAGCTGTGAGAATGTGGAGTTAAAGACAACCTTAACTGTATTGTTCAGAACTTGAGGTACCTATTAGTTTGAATCATATAATTATTGATGAGGAATTTACAAGCACATACTGAAGTTCTCTTGGCAACTAAGCTAATATCTGTACTTCAATTCCTTTTATCGACCTGTTCAGGCATGTTGTGACACACCCTTAGTGTCAGTAGGCCCTGGATCTGGATCTACTGGCTCAAAAATACTGCCACTGTGCCACACAATCCCCTTCTAATAACTGTACTGTATACTTAAGATCATAAGATTAGAAACTTACATGGTTCAAAAAATCACCTCTCATTCTACTAAACTTCAATGAGCATAGACCTAAACTGCTTAATCATTGTTCTGAAGAAACCTCTTCATTTAAAGCATTCTAAAGAGCTTCCAAATGAAGCTTCTTTGGACTGTTTCCACTGTGAGTACAGAGACCTGAACAGTATATTGTATTCCTGGTGCAGTCTCACCAATATCCTGCACAGTTTAGCACTAAAAGGAAAGTAACCATAGTCCCACTCTCACATTAGAGAGAGAGAGAGAGAAAAAAAACACTGATTGTGGTTTAATCTGAGAGTCATCATACCTCAGGTAAGGGGCAAGATCAAGAAGGTGGGCATTGTGAGCTCCGTTAGTACAGAGTTGAACCCTGCTGTTGGCAGGGCTTTGCATCGCAAACCAATCATCTAGCGAACTGAGCAATATTTCTTTACTTTATAGCCACCCTTTCAAGAAAGGCCAACATTCCATTTGTCTTCTTAATTACTTGGAGTACTTGTCTGCTAATTGTTTGGTGATTAATTTACAAGGACACCCAAATCCTTCTGTAGAGCAGCATTCTATATCTGTCTCCTTTAAAAAAAAGATCTTTTGCTCTTCATGCCAAAGTGGGCAATTTCATGTTTTTCCACATTATACAGCATCTACTAAATATTTGCCTGCCCACTTAACCTATGTTGCAGAGTTTTTGTATTATACTTACAATTTGCTCCCTTCTCATCTTTATAGCATCGGAACATTTGTTTATATAATAGTCAGTCTCTTTGTTCAAGTTATGAAAATAAGTTGTAAATAGTTGAGGATCCAGCAATGATCCATGCATAATTCCATTAATTATAGGTTGGCAACCTGAAAATTATCCAGTCATCTCTTTTAGTTAGCCAGTTCTCTGTCCATGCTAATGAAGTATTCCCAACCTCATAAACTCTTACCTTCTGTAAGAAATTTTGAGCAAATACCTTATTAAATATCTCTTGGAAATCTAAATACACTACAGTTAATGGTTTGCTTTATCCAGCCTACTTGTTACATCTTCAAAGAATTCCAATAAATTAATCAAACATGTTTTCCCTTTCACAAAACCATGGTGTCTCTGCCAGATTGGTTCTGGTTTACTAAATCTCCTGATACTATCTTCATAGCAATGGATTCTAACAATGACAGATATTAGACTAACTGGTCTATAACTTCCTACTTTCAATCTTTTTCTTTTCTTCATTCCATTCTACTTCATTCCTCCGTTCTCTACACATCCTATTTTATGTGGGAGGTGCAGGAAACCTCTTGACCCTTGGAAAACCAAATATGCAGGAAGTGTTGTCAACGAGATGCATCAAAGTTCAGGTTTTGGAGCTTACACTGAAACTGATGTAAAAGACTGAGAAAAAAAGCCAAAAGAACTGCAGATGCTGAAAATCTGAAACAAAAACATGAAATTGCTTGAAAATCTCAATAGGTCTGGCAACGCCTGTGGAGAGAAATCAGAGTTAACATTTCAGGAACAGTTCTGAAGAAAAATCATTGGACTTGAAATGTTAACTCTGATATCACTCCATAGACACTGCCACCTGCTGAGATTTTCCATCAATTTCTGTTTTTGTAATAAGACTGAGAGCCTGCAGTTTAAGATTGTGTGGGGTAATGTTGAATGGGTCAAGAAGAACCAGTAAAGTATGTCAGGAGTCCACTGAGTTTCAAGCCCTAAATATTCACTGTGTGGAAAAGCTTTTTCTCATGACGCATTTGCTTCTTTTGCAAAACACTTTAATCTGAGCTCTCCAGTTCTCTATCCTCTTACAAGCAAGAACAGTTTCTCTTTATCTCCACAGTCCAGACTTCTAATGGTTTTTAAAGCTTTTTTCAGAACTTCTCTTAGCCTCCAAATGAAAACACTCCCAACTTCTCTAATCTATCCTCATAACTGAAGTTTTTAATTCTTGGAATAATTCTGGTAAACTCCTTCTGCACTCTCTCCAGTGGCTTCACATTTGTTTTGTAGTTTTTTTCTCACAGTGAGTAGTTCAGGTCTGATTGCACTGCTTCAAGATTTGCTGGAGAAAGGTTCAATTGAAGTATTCAAGAGGGCATTACATGATTATTTATATAAAAACAATGTTTGGGTTTACGAGGAAAAAGGTAACAGATTGGCACTAAGTTAAAATACTGGAGCATCAAGATGGACTGAATGGTTTTTTTTACAGAAAAGCAATTTTGTGATTCTGTATTCTTGGGTTTCAAAAGACGTTAAGGATAAAGTGCTACCTCAGAGGTTATCACTCAGAATTGTACACAATACTTCAACTAAGGCCTGATTGTGTCCTATATAAGTTCAGCGTAACTTCCCTGCTTTTGCACTCCATGCCTCTATTACTAAAGTCAAGTGTACGGTATGTTTATTAACAGCCCTTTCTAGTTTTCCTGCCACCTTTAATGACTTATTCAACGTTATTAACACTGTTAAATCTATAGGTTCCCCTTTATCCAATTTGGTCATTACTTCCTCAAAAACTCAAATAAATTAGTTAAAGATAACTTGCTTTTCATGAAATCAAGTTGACTTTGAAAAAAATGTGAACATGCATTTTAAAATAAAGGTTTCAAAATGGAATATAAAATAAAGTATCAAAATCTAAAGGAATAAGAGCAAAGTGCACAAAACATTCAAAGTGGTTGTGACAGTTGACAGAACAATTAATAAGCATACGGAATCATGAGGTTAATGAATGCAAAAGAAAGCACATTATGGTGAACTTTTACAAAACACCGGTTCAAATTCAATATTTCAAAATAAACATTCACCTTCTGTTTCCTGTCATTCAGTCAACTTCATATCCATAATGTTACAGACCCTAGTATTCCAGATCTTTAAATTTGTAACAAGCCTGTTACATGGTACTGTATCAAATGCTTTTTGGAAGCTTGTGTATGCCACATTAACTCCACTAGCCTCTTCAATCCTCTTCATTTCTTCATCAGAAGCTGGATCAAATTACTTAGGCATGATTTGTCTTTAAAATCTATTATAGCTTTCCTTAATTAATCTACATCCAACTATTAGTTTTGTCCTGAATTAACACTTCTAAATCATTTCTATCATTATGGTAACACTGAGGGCCCTGTAGTTGCTAGACCCTAGTCTCCCACTTTTTTTTTGAACACGGCTGTCACATTTATAGTTCCAATTTCTGACACTGTGTCTAAAAATAACACGAAATGCACAGTCCCTTCATAATTTCCACCCTTACTTCCATTAGTATCTTGAAATGCATCTGATCTAGTCATGATGACATATGATGAAAGCATCTGCAAAAGGAAATTGCTAGGAATCATTACTGAGGACAATATGGCAGGACACTCAGACAATCATTACATGATCATAATAAATCACTAGTTCAGTACACGACATGTTAGGAATGCTTTGCTTCCCTTACTTAGACATGCAGCCGCTCAACAGTACATTTTGGATTGGCTTCAGACTTCCATAATTGCAGTAAGCAGAAAGCAGAAAGATTGCTTGTGCCCTGTAATGAAACAATTGGGTAATGTGCATTGTCATCTCTGTGCCTATTTTTAAGCTTTATCTAAATATTCCCATTGATGTTTATAGTGGTGTAACATCAACGTTCACTGAACAATTGCATTAAAAAGATGTAAGGATGATTGCCAAAAAATTACTTGATATTTAAAGTAGTCATCCATTAACCCTTTGACTACTCCACTCTCTTAAAGTTGGATTTTGGATGATCACCTTCCCACAATTTCTTGACTTTTCCTGCAGAGGGTATTAGAATTTATGGCAGAATTCAAATTCACCAGGTTTCTGCTCTTTAAGTCTGATAATTAAGTTTAGCGTGCTTTAGAGTGGGCAACGGCAATGTCCAAATCGTAAAACATTTCAGAAAAATGCAACTGAAAGGATTTTAGCCTATCTTGGTAATTCTTATCGAACAAAAATCTTTACTGAGAGCAGTGTTAAGTCCTGGTCTGGACTAAGTAAAAATCTTGTCTACGAGGAAGAAACCAATTCTGGTTTGGGCATGATCCTGCGATTCAAAGGTAACATTCCAAGAGATTTAAGCAGAATTTTTCTTTCAGCCTGCTTCAAACCTCAGGTTCCCCTTTTGGTGTGCCAGGGTGTTCCGTTATCTCCATGGTTCAGGCACCCATCACACTATTATTAGCCCTATCAGTTAACCCTCCTCAGCCATGGAAGTTGGACAGAATTAGGACAAGTTAAACTAATGACTGAAAATTCCCAATATCAGCAGCTTTTATACTTAGTTGTTTTCAGGAACCACAGAGCATTGTGTCTTTCTGAATTGTTGGATATTGATGAGTCAATTGGGAAAAAAATGAGCTCAGCACCGCCCTCATGACCTGTCCCACCTGTCAATCTTCATTCCCACCTATCCGCTTCACCTTCCTTTCCGACCTATCATTTTAATCCCCACCTCCATCCACCTATTGCCATCTCGACTACGTTCTCCCCAGCCCCACCTCCCCTCCCATTTATCTCTCCATCCCCGATGCTATTAGCCTAATTCCTGATGAAGGGCTTATGCCTGAAAATTGATTTTCCTGCTCCTCAGATCCTGCGTGACCTGCTGTGCTTTTACAGCAACGCTCTCTCAACTCTGATCTCCAGCATGTGCAGACCTTACTGTCTCCAAAAAAATGGATGAGTTGAGCAGAAATGAGATTCTCAATATTGAGAAATAAGGTTAGATTCTCCAATCAAATTTTGAAGAGTGAGGTGAGAATCTTGTGAGTGAGTGGCAAGTAGCCAATAGCATGCATTGACATGATGCTATTACATAATTTTACCTTATTCATGTGCAATTTTCCATTCTCCCAACCAATGGATAGAAACTGGATGGCGACAATTCCCAATGGAAAGTCAGAGCAGGTGGCTGGAGATTCCAGCATGATGCTTGTTCCTACGCTCTCCATCTTGGACAACTGTCCCCAGCATCTCAGGGCATGCTCAATAGGCTGTGCCTGTCCACATCCCCATCCCCATTCACATGCATGGACAACAGCATCACACATAAACCAACTCACCAATCCCTTATAGTACTTCTCCAACTTGCAATACAGTCGTGCATGTCAATGCTGCACATTGGAGTAAGCTAGCACCTTTCTTTGAATGTTAGTGCAAGGTGGCTTTGCACACAGGGACAGCAGACATCTCACAGATTGGACCAAGCTATATCTCAGGGCTTCTCACCTGCACTTCAAGTGTTCATTCACCTTGCCCCCATTGGATTGTTCATAGCATCTCCATCTTGTCTTGTCTTGTCCTGTCTTTTTGCGCTGCCCCCCACCGACCTCAGCTGGAGCTTGGAGGCTCACAGTGCTTCTGTATTGTCTTGCCTTTTAGTGCAGACACAGAGCCAGGCAGCTTGCCATTGTTGACAGCAGTCATCAGTGAAAGTTGTGATGTATTACTGTTCAGCACTGTGCTATGTCAATCTTACACCTGTACCATATTTTAGCAGAGTAAACAAACCCACTGCACAGGTTTTAATAAAATGGCCATGTCTCAAAGTCTAAGGGGAGTAGCCCTCAGTCAGGTCAAAGAATATATGTTTCAGTCAGGGAGACCCAGCTTAGTAACTGGCAACAGTCCAGAGACTTGGACATGGAAAGTCAGCTATTGGGTTGTCCAATCTCATGCTGAAATAGCATTCATAACCACACAAATGCCAGGCAATGACCATCTCAAATAAAAGACAATTTATCCACCACTCCTTCACATTCAATGGTGTTACAATCACTGAATCCCTCACTATCAACATCCTAAGAGTTACCATTGACCAGAAGCTCAACTGGGCTTATCACAAAAACACAGTGGTTACAAGAGCAAGTCAGAGATTAGGAATACCACAAATAATTCATCTCCTGACTCACCAGTAAAAGTCAGGAGTGTGAAGAAATACTCCCCTCTTGCCTGGATGGGGGCAGTTCCAAAGACACGCAAGACGTTTGACACTATCCAAGACAAAACAGCCGCTTGATTGGCACTATATCCATAAACGTCCACTCCCTCGACCACTGATGTTCAGAAGCAGAAGTGTGTACTACCTACAAGATGCATTGTAGAAATTCGCCAAAGCTCCTTAGCACCAAACCCACGACCACCTCCTTCTAGGACAAGAGCAGCAGATACATTGGAACACCACCACTTTCAAGCCACTCACCATCCTAACTTAGAAATATAGCACCGTTTCTTCACTATCACTTGGTAAAAATCTTGGAATTCGTACATAAAATTATTATTGGTAAACCTACAGCAAGTGGAGTGCAGTGGTTCAAAAGGGCAGCTCACCACCATTTTCTCAAGGGCAACTCAGTATGCACATTCAATGCTGGCCAGTCAGCAATGCCCAAATCCCATGAGTGAATAAATAAGTAGTCCTGGGATTTGGCACCAGTCAGTTTTGCAGATCCAGTGTAAACATGGGAGCAGTGGGAAATCAATCAGGGAGCAGCACAAGAGCAGTCAGGGGTCTGGTCAGTCATCAGGTGGGGCTGTCCAACCAAGTTGGTCTGAATGATAGGCCATGACCTGTAGGGAAGTTCAATAAAAGTTAGGAACTCAGTTATTATGGACCACTGCTATGGTAGGGAAGTTGGGGAACTCAGTCTTGTTGATTGGAGACAAGATGCTGGGATGCAGAAGGGACATTAATTGCGAAGAAGGGAAACTCAGCAGATAATGAGGGGGAATCAAGAGTGCGTATGAGGAAAGGGACTACTGTGGAAGGGATAATCATTGTCAGTTACAACCATCCTTGCCAAACAGTGTAGCATGATGGTTGGTATGACTAAGCTATGGGGCTGGGCTTCATGGGGTAATGATATCATAATTCAAAGAGTTGTGTGGGATGTGTGGGAACCTGTGAAAACTCAGTACTGATGGGCTCAATAGCGAAGGTAAAGAAGAAAAGCTGAAATTGTGTTGCTGGAACAGCGCAGCAGGTCAGGCAGCATACAGGGAACAGGAGAATCGACGTTTCGGGCATAAGCCCTTCTTCAGGAATGAGGAAAGTGTGTCCAGCAGGCTAAGATAAAAGGTAGGGAGGAGGGACTTGGGGGAGGGGCGTTGGAAATGCGATAGGTGGAAAGAGGTCAAGGTGAGGGTGATAGGTCAGACTGGGGTGGGGGCGGAGAGGTCAGGAAGAAGAAGAAAAGGACATGGATATTTCATAGATCCCCTTGTTTATGCTTTTGGCAAGAAAGAAGGTATTATGAGCATGGTGAAACATGGTGCATAGGTAATGATGTAAAAATTAGAGAACAGAATGAAAAATCTCATGAGGATTAATGGAGAGAAGCCCTCCATGAAGCTTGCCAAAATTAATCTAGCCAATTTCTGATAAAGTCTACCTATTGATGTGTAACATTACGGATTATCATGGCATGCAAGGAGGCTATTAGGATCTTTGCGCTAACTGTTTGAAGGTGCTATCTAATTAGTCTCACTTCTTGGCTCTTTGCCTGTGGCCTTAAAAGCTTCCTTTTTAAGTGTATTTTAAATAATTTCTCCAAAAACCTAAGTGTATGCTCACAATTTCCACGCTGCTATTTTGCGACTTGTTATCTTACTCTTTTAGTTCTATATTGATCTCGAAATTGCCTATTTTACCCTGAAACATTGCAGGTTTGAATCTGACATCCATTTTGCACATGCACAATATTACACACCCAAATAAAATGGATATTTGGTCTGAACACAGTCTGGATGAGGTTAAAATTGAGGATTTGGTTCTTTTGTGACCCATTGCTTTAAAGAAATAGGTGCATTTTTTGTGTCTTAATTGCTGCTCCTTTTACACTGACATGAAGAGAAAGTTAAGAATGCTGTTGCTTTAATATTAACAAAATTGTTTAGACAATGACAATTGATCTTTTCTGATCCTTGAGTTTGCAAAATCCTTGGGTTCTGACAGGAATGTTTAAAATGTTGTTCGCCTACATTTATGTATTTCAAACAAAAGCAGATTCCAAAAGTACAGCAACCTTGAACAAAATCAATGCGTAGCATCTGAAATACTCTTAAATTATGATTAAACTTCAGAATGACTGGCTATGTTTGACAATCTGTCCTCCTCATATAACTGAATTCTGTCATTGTACATCATAGCAATAAATACTTCCAGCTGCTGATTCACAGATGCCGATACCTCATTTCACTAACATTAATTGTATGTATTGTTTGAAGGGTAGCTTGACTTTGAATTACATTGTCAATTATGGGTAGGTTATTTATAAGATAAGTTATCTTATTTATTGCACATTCTCACTGGAACAAGGGCAGAAGTCACATCGACAGGATGTCAGCTTTCATGTGTGAATACCAGTGATTAACTACTGATACAGCTATGACCAACAGCTTGCCATCTTGACAAAACCAAAGTATAAATGGCACCTGAAGTTATCTGCTAACCAATGTTGTTACATTTCTTTCAGTTGAATGGTTATACTTCAGGTTACACTGATAAATCAGGCCTCTGTTGCACCAGCAGACTCAAACTTGTGGTGAAGGTTTGAGATTTTGCAAGATATCAATAGAAGCTGACCAAATGTTCACAATACAACCATTATATGTCCAGTATAATACTGAGCTTCAATGAGAATTTCCCTTATTATGCATTATTAACAGAGAGGAGGCAGAGTAAAGGCAAAAAGCAAGGTCCAAGTAGCACCTAAGGGTCAAAATTGCACTGAACTCATGACTGCTCCCAATCAGAAACTGTTCTCTATGGCTAACAATTTAGAACATAGAACATAGAACATTGCAGCGCAGTACAGGCCTTTTGGCCCTCGATGTTGCACTGACCTGTGGAACCAATCTGAAGCCCACCTAACCTACGCTATTCCATTCTCATCCAGCGGCACCATGGATGGTATGGTGGCACAGTGCTTAGCACTACTGCCTCATAGCGCCAGAGACCCGGGTTCAATTCCTGTCTCAGACGACTGACTGTGTGGAGTTTGCACATTCCCACCGTGACTGTGTGGATTTCCTCCGGGTGTTCCGGTTTCCTCCCACATCACAAAGATGGGCAGGTTAGGTGAATTGGCCATGCTAAATTGCCCGTAGTGTTAGGGGAATGGGTTTGGTTGTGTGGCGGGTTGGTGTGGATTTTTTGGACTGAAGGGCCTGTTTCCACACTGTAAGTAATCTAATCTAATATGCCTATCCAATGACCATTTAAATGTCATTAAAGTTGGCAAGTCTACTACTGTTGCAGGCAGTGCATTACACGCCTCTACTACTCGCTGAGTAAAGAAACTGCCTCTGATATCTGTCCTATATCTATCACCCCTCAATTTAAAACTACGTCCCCTCATGCTAGCCATCACCATCCAAGGAAAAAGGCTCTCACTGTCCAACTTATCTAACCCTCTGATTATCTGATATGTCTCAATGAAGTCACCTCTCAACTTGCTTCTCTCTAACGAAAACAGCCTCAGTTCCCTCAGCCTTTCCTCGTAAGACCTTCCCTCCATACCAGGCAACATCCTAGTAAATCTCCTCTAAACCCTCTCCAAAGCTTCCACATCTTTCCTATAATGCGGTGACCAGAAATGTATGCAATATTCCAAATGTGGCCACACCAGAATTTTGTACAGTGGCAGCATGATCTCATGGTTCCAAAATGCAATCCATCTACCAATAAAATCTAACACACCATATGTCTTCTTAACAACTCTATCAACGTGGGTGGCAACTTTCAAGAATCATGTATCTGGACACAGAGATCTCTCTGCTCATCTACACTACCAAGGATCTTACCATTAGCCCAGTACTCTATATTCCTGTTACTCCTTCCAAAGTGAATCACCTCACATGTTTCTGCATTAAACTCCATTTGCCACCTCTCAGCCCAGCTCTGCAGCTTATCTATGTCTCTCTACAACATCCTTTGTCAGTATCCATAACTCTACCAACCTTAGTGTTATCCGCAAATTTACTAACATATACCTTTATGCCCTCATGCAGGTCATTTATAAAAATGACAACCAACAGTGGACCCAAAAAAGATCCTTGCAGTACCCCACTAATAACTGAACTCCAAGATGAATATTTCCCATCAACCACCATGGTCTGTCTTCTTTCAGCTAGCCAATTTCTGATCCAAACCGTTAAATCAGCCTTAATTCCAAGCTTCTGTATTTTGTGCAATAGCCTACCATGGGGAACCTTATCAAACGCCTTACTGAAATCCATATACACCACATCAACCACTTTACCCTCATCCACCTGTTTGGTCACCATCTCAAAGAACTCAATAAGATTTGTGAGGCATGACCTACCCTTCACAAAACCATGTTGACTATCCCTAATCGACTTATTACTTCCTAGACGATTATAAATCCTATCTCTTATAACCCTTTCCAACACTTTACCCACAAACGAAGTAAGGCTCGCAGATCTATAATTTCTGGGGTTGTCTCTGTTCCCCTTCTTGAACAAGGGAACAACATTTGCTAACCTCCAGTCTTCTGGTACTATTCCTCTGGACAATGATGACATAAAGATCAAAGCCAAAGGCTCAGCAATCTCCTCTCTGGCTTCCCAGAGAATCCTAGGATAAATCCCATCCAGCCCAGTGGACTTATCTATTTTTACGCTTTCCAGAATTGCTAACATCTCCTCCTTGTGAACCTCAATCCCGTCTAGTATAGTAGCCTGTATCTCAGTATTCTCCTAAATCTCATTTCTAGTGTGAATACTGATGAAAAGTATTCATTTAGCACTTCCCTATCTCCTCTGACTCCACACACAACTTCTCATTACTAGGTAAAAACAAGGACTGCAGATGCTGAAAACCAGAGTCTAGATTAGAGTGGTGCTGGAAAAGCACAGCAGGTCAGGCAGTATCTGAGGAGCAGGAAAATCAATGTTTCTGGCAAAAGCCCTTCATCAGGCAGGGTGCCTGCAGAGTGGAGAGGTAAATGAGAGGGGGATGGGGGTGGGGAGAAAGTAGCATAGAGTACAGTAGGTG
>NC_057721.1:25644966-25668917 GCF_004010195.1 Chiloscyllium plagiosum
TATCCATTCCACCCTCCTCTCTGACTTATCACCTTTATCCCCAACCCCAATCACCCATTGTACTCTTTGCTACCTTCCCCCACCCTCCCCGCTGACCTATCACCTGCACCACCACCCCCACTCACCTATTGTACTCTATGCTACTTTCTCCCCAGCCCCACCCCTCTCTCATTTATCTCTCCACTCTACAGGCACCCTGCCTCTATTCCTAATGAAGGGCTTTTGCCCGAAATGTCGATTTTCCTGCTCCTCGGATGCTGCCTTTTTCAGCACCACTCTAATCTTCACTTCCCATTACTATGCTTGATTGGCCCTAATTTTACTCTAATCATTCTTTTATTCCTGATATTTCTCGAAGCCTTTGGGTTTTCTTGATCCTATCCACTAACGACTCCTCATGTTTCCCTCCTGGCTCTTCTTAGCTCTCTCTTTAGGTCTTCCCTGGCTAACTTGTAACTCTCAAGCACCCTAACTGAACCATCACATCTCATCCTAATATAAGACTTCTTCTTTCTTTTGACAAGAGATTCAACTTCCTTAGTAAACCACGGCTTCTCCACTCGACAACTTCCTCCTTATCTGACCAGTAATACTTATCAAGGACACACAGTTGCCTTTCCCTCAGCTACAACTTTTCCCCTGTGGTATACACTTATCCCTTTCTATCGCTAAAGGAAACATAACCAAATTGTGGTCACTATCACCAAAGTGCTCACCTACCTCCAAATCTAACACCTGGCCGGGTTCATTACCCAGTACCAAATCTAATGTGGCCTCACCTCGTGTTGGCCTGTCTACATATTGTGTCAGGAAACCCTCCTGCACATATTGGACAAGAACTGACCCATCTAAAGTACATGAATGCTAGTATTCCCAGTCAATATTTGGCAAGTTATAATTCCCCCATAATAACTACCCTGTCACTCTCGCTCCTATGGAGGATCATCTTTGCCATCCTATCCTCTACATCCCTAGAACTATTTGGAGACCTATAGAAAACACCCAACGGGGTGAGCTCTCCGTTCCTGTTTCTAATCTCAGCCTATACCACCTCAGTAGATGAATCCTCAACATCCTTTCTGCAACCGTAATGCTGTCCTTGACTAATAATGCCATACCACCCCCTCTTTTACTATTTTCTCTGTTCTTACTGAAACATATAAATCCCGGAACCTGCAATAATCATTCCTGTCCCTGCTGTACCCATTCCCTGAAATGGCCACAACATCAAAATCCCAGGTACCAACCCATGATGCATGTTCACCCACCTTATTCCAGATGTGCCTGGTGTTGTAGTAGACACACTTCAAACCAATGTCTTGCTTGCCGGTGCCTTCTTGCAATCTTGAAATCTTAGTTCTGACTTCACCACTCACAATCTCCTGTATAATTGAACTACAATTTCGGTTCCCATACCCCTGCTGAATTAGTTTAAACCCACCCGAAGAGCATTAGTAAATTTCCCCACCAGGATCTGGTATCCCTCTAGTTCAGGTGAAAACCATCCCAATTGTGGGGGTCCCACATACCGCAGGAAGAGCCCCAATTATCCAGGAACCCAAAACCGTCCCTCCTGCACCATAACTGTAGCCACCTGTTCCATTCCTCCTCTCTCTATTTCTTGCCTTGCTAGCACATGGCAGAGACAACAACTCTGTATGTTCTAGTTCTAAGCTTCAACCCTAACTCCCTGAATTTCTTCCTTAAATCTCCATCTCTGTTTCTATCTATATCGTTGAAATGTTCATGTCATGAATTGATTCCTGCACGGCTGTAAATCATTGAAAGACAAGAAAACAAAAATAACCATCAATAGACTTTTTATTCAATGCAACTAAATTTACAATTAGTAATCACATAAATGTAAACTGTGTCTAAAAAGCAGCTATATTAAATTATTGTCAAATGAACAGCATCAAGTCTTTATTTAACATGTTTTCAGACTGGCACCCGAAGGTCTTTAAGGTTGAGCATTTGTTTCAGCTTCTCTGCTTCTGAGACTCCTGATTCACAGTCATGCTTGTTGTTAAATATGCATGTAAACTTTTCAGCAAATCTGGAACAATTTTTCTGGGAAACCTGGTTCAAATAAGCAAAGACAATATGCTGAATGTCACAACTAAAGCCTTCCAGAAATTTTGCATCAATGTGCAATAAAATGTGTAAGAAAACATGACCTAGGATCAGGAAAGAAGAAAAAAGAAACAATATAGCCGTAATATGGTTAACGAAAGAGTCAAATTGTCATTGGTGTTTTGCAGGCGAACACGGTAGATCATTTGCATGTTGCCAAGTCCTGTGCGCAACAAAGATTTATGGCTAGACAGTCAAGACAATGGGAGAATATGGTATTCTTCGTCCATAAAGTGCCATAGAAAATTTATTTGGCCATGATCAAGCAATGGAACACCTCGCAAAATGCAACACTCACTCAGTGTGAGACAGCTGACGTGCTCAGTATTTGAACAAAGGTTCAAGTCATTACCTTTTGCTTCTAAAAGAAATGATTGAACGAATGAGTGAATGGATGTGAAATAACTCCAGAAGACCAGTATCCCATCGTCTAGTCAGCCTTTATCTAGAAGTGGATGGTACATAGCACGGACTCAGATAACTCAGACCCTCTGAGATGCAGAACTCTGTGCTCTAGGGATTTTTCCCAACGAAGCACACCGCGACAAACATTGACTGCATCTGGAGGACCATTAACTTGGTGAAAGATGCTCTTTAGTCTGCCCGAAACTTGCTAGTCTTCCAGTTGGAAGAGTTGGACCGAAAGGAATGTTGCAAACTGGGACATTCCAAGGTCCAAGACTACATACTGAGGGATGCAATAAAGCTTGGGCAGCTGCCGCCAAGGCACGGTTAGGAGAAACCATGACTAAGGTCTTTCTGTCAAAGTGCAACAGCAATCTATTCAGGTATTGGACACTCCTGGTGCCTCAGATATATGTAGATAGTTCCTAGCCTAATTAAGAAATGCCTTTAGGTTGGTTGTAAGGATGGAGAAAGTCAAACCCCAATGTTTGTTTTCTCCTCTGTCTGCAAAGTTCTGTACTTTCTGTACATAAATATTTCCTTTTTTAGGAATAAAGTATATTTTTGCAATAAAAAAAGGAAAATATGTTCAATATGGAACCAAATTTTGCAATGCAACTTCCTATGAATTTTCATTTGCTGTTTGCCATTCAGTTTTAAGCTGGTCTTATGAATAGCCATAATAATGTGACCCTGAATATATTATTAATTCATTGTCAAAGTAAGCTCTATTTGTAGCCTACTTTCAATAACACACAGTGTTTAAACCTTTAATTGACAGCAACTATGTGCAGACTGGAGTTTCCTATTTGTCAATCTATAAGAAGGTTATTGAATTATATTGCTATTATCTTCCAGTATTATCCCTGAATTTTTCTGATAATACATCATTTCTAAATAGCACATGGGTCATAGAACTGTCAAGGCTACAAGTAGCAGTAGCAATTCAAAAAAAGTGAATAACAATCAGTCATGGTGCAGCTGGTGGTGACAAACGCCACCAATCAGTTCATTTTTGTTACCTTCAGGTGAGATGAAACTTACTGTTCATTAGGTTGCAAATATGGTGAAGAGGAGTCACTGATTTACAACAAAGGAAAGAACAGTAAACAGCAATGTAATAACATGTTCTTCAAAATACTTTCAAAAAAATATTGAAAAGTGTCTTATCCAGAAGAACACAAATTATACCAATTAACATCTTGGGGAGTGTTGCTGAACAAAGAGACCTTGGAGTGCAGGTTCATAGCTCCTTGAAAGGTGGAGTCCCAGGTAGACAGGATAGTGAAGAAGGTGTTTGGTATGCTTTCCTTTATTGATCAGTGCATTGTTCGGAGGACATGTTGTGGGTGTACAAGACATTGGTTAAGCCACTTTGGAATACTGTGCGCATTTCTGGTCTCCCTGCTATTGGGAAGATGTTGTGAAACTTGAAAGGATTCAGAAAAGATTTACAGGGATGTTGCCAGGGTTAGAGGATTTGAGCTATAGGGAGAGGCTGAATAGGCTGAAGCTATTTTCCCCTGGAGCATTGGAAGCTGAGGGGTGACCTTATAGAGGTTTATAAAATCCTAAGAGGCATGAATAGGGTGAATAGCCAAGGTCTTTTCTCCAGAGTGGGAGGAAGTAAACTAGAGGGCATAGGTTTAAGGTGAGAGGGGAAAGATTTAAAAGGGACCTAAGGGGCAACTTTTTCACGCAGAGGGTGGTGCATGTATGGAATGAGTTGCCTGAGTAAGTGGTGGAGGTTGGTACAATTACAACATTTAGAAGGCATCTGGATGGGTATATGAATAGGGATGGTCTAGAAGGATATGGGCCAAGTGTTGGCAAATGGGAATAGAACAGTTTAGCATATCTGGTCAGCAAGGATGAGTTGGACTAAAGTGTCTGTTTCATGGTGTACATCTCTATGCCTCTATGGCTATGGTCTTCTGATCTTCATGTATAGTTCTGCACCAGCTTCACAAAGAATTTGCCTGTAACTGGTCCTACCTATTTAAATTACACACACACATTGTGATATTCCAGTTTCATATTCTCACCAATGCTTACATGGAGAATGGCAGGAAGGCCATAAAAGTGCTATTTTCTCTGATGGGATAAATAACACAATAAGTGATGACACATCTATATCTATGACCTAGTTATTCATATAGACCCATGAATCCTTATCAATGGCTCTTACAAATTGTGAAAAACGCGGCACTTGGAAAAAATTTTGAGCTTTATCAAATGCTGGATTCTGTTTCCTTGGAAACTTGTAAAGTCCTTTTCACTAGAAAACACAATGGGTCAGATCTTCAGATCGACAGAAGTTGGATATATGACAGAAGATGTATGTCAAATCCCTGTGGAGGTATTGACATGGAAACCTACATCAGATTTATCTAAGAAGTTCAAACTTCTGATAGGCAATTCCCAGGCTCATTGAAATCCATCACAAATGTTTCTCAATATAATTTAGTGTTGGAGATTTCAGACAATACTTTTGTACTAACCTTGATACTTTCAAAGAAAATACTACACAAATCATAATCTGGTCTAACACTTTGGTACCTTTGCAAATGATCCTCCAACTACTCCCACTCACAGATATTCCCTGGCTAATCCCTGACCTGACCATCCAACTACCAATACAACTAGCCAGAACAGTTGGCTACCCTAATCTGACCCAACCACCACCAGACCTGATCACCTTTACCAATCCAACCCCATGAACCCTGATGCAATTTTCGGATTGTCTAGCAATATTTCCTTTATGCTTTCATGGGATGTGGACATTGCTGGTAAAGCCATTGATTTAAGAGCATAGCATCAGGTTAGGCTAAGCATTAGTGTGAGTATGGGTGGGATGCTCTTTGGGGAATCAGTGTAGATTTGTTTGGCTGAATGGCCTGTTTCCACACTGTGAGGATTCAATGAATGTTACAAAATTTTAAAGAGGCAAAATAGAAAATGTATGTCGCCATCAAAATTGCACAGATAAGCCAAGGATGTTAAAAGAAATAGGTAAGTATCAACTGAGAGCCATCACAAAGACTTGACTGCTGGGTGACATAATTGGGGCCTGACTATTAAAGGGTGCATGACGTTTAGAAAGGGAGTGTAGGAATAGTGAAGGGATGCCTTTGTCAATTAATGATAGTATTAGCACAGTACAGTGGTATATACCAGAGCTCAGAAGTTCCGAAACAAAAACAGAAATTGCTGGAAAAGCTCAGCAGGTCTGGCAGCATCTGAACAGAGAAAACAAGAGTTCAAGAGTTTCAGGTTGCGTGACCCTTCCTCAGAACTGATGGCAGCTATGAAAATGCTAGTTTATATCCAGAAGATAGGGTGGGGGGAGGGGTTAATGATAGGTGGGATAGAGCGAACAAAAAAGAACAGTGGGCAGACAAAAGGGTGGATAACAATCTGGCCAGGAGGGTGAATAGCTGTTAATGGAGACTGATAGTGGCTAATAATGGATTGTGTGAGGTAGAAGTCTATGTAATAACAAGGCCTGGTAATGTGGGGGTTGGAGTAAGGACATGGGCCAGATCAAATCCTAAAGTTTTGAACTTGATATTGAGTTCAGAAGGCTGCAGGGTCCCCAAAGGTAAAAATGAGGTGTTGTTCTTCCAGCTTCACTGGAAGACTGCAACAAGCCTGAGACAGCGATGATGGCCAGTGACCTGGCAATATAGGTGGCATGGTGGCTCAGTAGTTAGCATTGCTGCCTCACAGCATCAGGAATCTGAGTTCAATTGCAGCCTCAGGTGACTGCCTGTATGGAGTTTGTACATTCTCCCCATGGGTTTCCTCCAGGTGCTCTGGTTCTCTCCCACAATCCAAAGATGTGCAGGTTAGGTGAATTGGCTATGCTAAATTGCCCATTGTGTTCAGGGATGTGTTAGTTAAGGGTTAATGTAAAGTGGCTGAGAGTGTGGTGCTGGAAAAGCACAGCAGGTCAGGCAGCATCCGAGGTGCAGGAGAATCAACATGTTGGGCCTAAGCCCTTAATTTCTGATGAAGGGTGTATGCCCGAAACATCAATTCGCCTGCTTCTCAGATGCTGCCTGACCTGCTGTGCTTTTCCAGCACCACACTCTTGTGACAAAGCTAGTCCATTTTTTTCTAAAAGCTGTTCCTTGGCTCAAGGCGACTCTTTCCTTGATGTTTTTCAGAGGGGCAATAAACCGGGCAGGACTCTGCCAGTCTGGTTTGGTACAGAGATGAAAAGGATTTTGAGAGGCCTTTTGTTTATATGTAAACAGATGAAACTTCAGGCCACAGTGGTCATGTTTTAGAAGTGACCTGTATAAAGAGAGGGGAGTGGTCAGCTCTTTAGCGAACTTAGCTGAGCAGGTTTTAGTTCAGTCTTGAACTGGGAAGCTCAACAGTGAGCTGTGTGGAAACTCTCTCTCTTTTCTGCCCTTCAACCTCAACCTGGAAGCATGTATTCCATTTATACTGGTTTTTAAAGGGAGTTTGCTTTTTGGGATTGTTGTGTGTATTTGGAACAGTATAACTAAGTCCAGCTGTATGAATTCTGGAGAGGTTCCTTATTCTGTTCTTTATGTTTCATTGTGTAATTTTGTGAATACATTTTTTGTCTATTTTAAAATCTAGTAGTCAACCTAGCTATCTTACTCCGGGTAAATTTCACTGTACACTTACTGAAACAAATTGCAAAGTTAGGTCTAGGGCTGCCTGCTTAAGAATGTTTTGAGTGGCCTGGCCTAGTCCATGCCACTCTCAGTTCTGATCTTCAGCATCTGTAGTCCTCACTTTCTCCTAAATGTAAAGTAGTAGGATAATGGGTTTGGGTGGGATACACTTCGGAGGGTCAGTGTGAAGTTTTTGGGCTGAAGGACTTTATTCTACATTGTAGGAATTCTATACAATGAGATAAGATTAATTAATGATCTCATAGTGGAAGTACCATTAAGTAGCTGCAATCATACTATAATTGACGTTCACATTCATTTTGAAGGTGAGAACTCTGGTATTTTAATCTTATCTCTATTATCATACAGGGTGTGCAATGGTGTTTTGCCAGACTTGTTCACAGAATGGTGGGATTGTCCTATGAAAAGAGACTGTGCAAACTGAGCAGAATATTACAAGTGGAATTCTGCAAGAGATTGAGCTGAGGTCTCACCTTTTTATAATTTCTATCAATGGCTTAAATGAGAACTGCAAACGTTCAAAAGCTAAATTTTCATGTGACACAAAGCTACATAGGAAGGTTTTTGTGAAGAGGATATATTGAGGTTGCAGACTGATTTCGATCAGTTAAGTGAATGGGGTCTAATGTGGAAAATTGTGAAGTTGTTTACTTTGGTAGTGTTACTGCAGAAATGCAAAGTTTAGAGGGATCTATGTGTTGTAGTGTATGAGTCACAATATGTTAGAATGCAGGTACAGCAATTTATGAAGAAAGCTATCATTTATTACGTGATGAATTGAACATAAAAATAAGAATAATGTGTTTCAGTTGGACAGGGAATTAGTGAGACCACATTATTATACATAGAATACCCACAATGTGAAAAGAGGCCATTCAGTGCACCTAGTCTGCAGTCGACCCTCTGAACAATATCTCACCTGAGACCCAATGACCATCTACCTCCCCAAGCAGACACAGGGAGAACATGCAAACTCCACATGTGGGTTTCTATTGGGTGCTCTGGTTTTCTCCTACAGTCCAAAGATGTGCAGGTTAGGTGGATTGGCCATGCTAAATTGCCCATAGTGTCCAGGGATGTGGAGGCTAGGTGGGTTAGCCATGGGAAATACTGGGATTGGAGAGGTGGATTAATGGTTTGATTCCACCTTCGGGTCCCTGGCATTGTAGTTGGCAGTGCTTACCACTGTGCAACCCCACATGATAATCCATTAATAAACAATAAGTTGGTGTCGTTGAAGTTATTAATACCAAATTGCTACTTTAAATTTAGTGCCTGCTTCCTTCCTAATATTGTCGTTCAGACTTTGGTTTGCATCATAGAAGGAATACAGAAATTCAGCATGTGTTGTAGCATTTTGAAACATTACCTCTGTTTGCTCTCCACAGATGTTGCCAGATGTGCTGAGTTTCTCCAGTAATCTCTGTTTTTATTTCTTTTAGATCTCGTCAATCTACAATTCTTTGTTTTATATTATTATGGGAGTAATACAGCATTTTCTGAGGGTAAAAAAGAAACATTGAGCAACACTAAAACAAACTGCCACATCTGATAGAATATTAAAACAGTTGCATTTTGCCATTTTGGCTCATTAACTATTAAGGGATAAGAAAAAACGTAATGATCCAGATAGGTATAATTTACAGTTGAACTTTTACTTTGTTTTGCTCTGTACACTCTTTTAACATAAGCATGAACTCAGTCATTAAATTGGGCTATTTCCACCTCTATTTCAAAAGGACAGGAAAATAACATATGTCAATGTAATTCCTTTTAAACTGTAAAGCCATCCAGCAGAGTAAACTCGTTGGACCTTCAGTTCAGTGGAGAAGAGTGTTCCATAAGCTTGAAGTGCTGAAGCCTCATTTAAATGCAGGAGGTGTCATATGTTCTGCCAGGGAGGTGTCTTGATGCCTCGGGACAGTTTTCCTCAAGATGGATTACATTAGGATTGGATCGCAGTCATTATGGGTAGGATCCCAGAGCAGAAGTAGGACAAATGATTGTTTTGGATCCCATAGCTTTGGAGCCTTGAAAATAATTTAGAAGAATCATCTTTGGTTGGTTTCTTCAGTTCCATCATCTGAGGAACTAATTATAGTCTGCACAGCACTATTCCATAAATTTCCTTCTTTACTTGCTTTCTTTTTCTTGAGTAACCAACATATATCTTTTGTGGTTTTGACAAAGCTAGCAATCAGGAGTCTATTTACCTCAAGGGACCCTGATTCCCATACTAAAATTGGTTTATCACCAGAAACAGGTAAGCCCTTTGAAAGTTTGTTGGTTGTTCCATTTGAAAATGGAGTAGACCACCTGATGGTTGCTGTTGCTGCATTAATGCCTGGCAAAGCAGTCTCATGGACTGAAAAACCTGAAATAACAATGAAACTGATTCATTTATATCTGCTTATTATAATTGCAGTTGTATATGTCTGTTAAGCTGTGAGTCACAGGGCTAAATTGTTGTTGAGGTTCTGTTCGCCGAGCTGGGAATTTGTGTTGCAGACGTTTCGTCCCCTGTCTAGGTGACATCCTCAGTGTTTGGGAGCCTCCTGTGAAGCGCTTCTATGATGTTTCCTCCAGCGTTTATAGTGATTTGTGTCTGCTGCTTCCAGTTGTCAGTTCCAGCTGTCCGCTGCAGTGGCTAGTATATTGGGTCCAGGTCGATGTGCTTATTGATTGAATCTGTGGATGAGTGCCATGCCTCTAGGAATTCCCTGGCTGTTCTCTGTTTGGCTTGTCCTATAATAGCAGTGTTGTCCCAGTTGAACTCATGTTGCTTGTCATCTGAGCGTGTGGCTACTAAGGATAGCTGGTCATGTCGTTTCGTGGCTAGTTGGTGTTCATGGATGTGGATCGTTAGCTGTCTTCCTGTTTGTCCTATGTAGTGTTTTGTGCAGTCCTTGCATGGGATTTTGTACACTACATTGGTTTTGCTCATGCTGGGTATCGAGTCCTTCGTCCTGGTGAGTTGTTGTCTGAGAGTGGCTGTTGGTTTGTGTGCTGTTATGAATCCTAGTGGTTGCAGTAGTCTGGCTGTCAGTTCAGAAATGTTTTTGATGTAATGGTGGTGTGGCTAGTCCTTTGGGTTGTGGCATGTCCTCATTCTGTTGTCTTTCCCTTAGGCATCTGTTGATGAAATTGCACGGGTATCCCTTTTTGGCGGAAAGCCACACACATAGACCAAGTCCTAAACTACGAAAACAACCACCCCAACAGATACATAAGAAGTTGCACCAAGACACTGTTCAAAAGGGCCACAACACACTGCAGTACACCAGAACTGCAAAAAGAGGAAAAGAACACCGAGACAATGTATTCTCCAAAAATGAGCACGCGATCTACAAATCTTCTCCCAAACTTTGAACTAAATTGTAGATGGAAACCTTTACGTGAAATGATTGGCATCACCACTGCCATTTTCACTGCTCAGTTTGCTTGTAGTTATGCAAAACTTTCACCATGTCTCAGCTGCCAACGAGAAACTGTGGGATTAAATCAAGTCAGCAATTTACTAGCTCGATCTTTGTAGGAGCAAAGGGTTAAGTGAGCAAAAAAATAATCTTGCTAACATTCACCTTTACAGGCAAGCACTCAAGGTGAAATGCATTCTCAAATCAGGATATATGAAATAAAATGAACAAGACCCAGTAAAAACAAGGTCATGAATGGGTCAGAAAGACACTCATGGGAAGAATCTCATTAAGAGAATCAAGCTACTTCTTATGATTTTATGGGGTCATCATGGTCAGGGATAGCTAAATCCTGTATGCCCACGTCAGACTGGCTGTATGTTACAGTCCTATTGTTGAAGCAATTTATTGACTGCAATAGCAGAGGCAGGGGGCTTCCTCATCCAACGAGCTGGGCAGCTGATTTATATACGTAAAGACTCAATGAAGGACTATTTTAGCTAGCTAGCAAGTCAGTTCAAAAGGAAATTGGTCAAGAATTTCAGCTAACTTGCAAAGTCAAGACTATCAAATTTGCCTGTTCACCTCTTAATTTTCCATTAACTATGCTTCCCAAAAAATCCAGAGACTAATCTGTATATCTTTTAACAATTTTCTTGGACTGACTTGTTTTTCCTAAATTGTATTTATTGTGTTATAATTTTCTCTTGTGTTTAGTAACCGTTCCTGAAACAACTCGTCACCCACCAAATATCCTGGAATTGACTGACATCCCTGGAGCTGGGGCAATTTTTAAAAGCCAAAACCCAGACAAGGGCTTACAGGTCAGAGCTTCCTTGCCCGGTTCCTGACTTTTGTCCTGGACATGACAAACAAGGGAAATTTGGCACCCCATTGTGTGGGCAGGATCCTGAAGATCCTTCTGGATGGGCTGATGGACAGGCAGGAAGTCCTCTTTCCTCGGACCAGCAGTGAAGGCCATGACAGTGGATCCTACCCATTTGCTCCAAGGTTGCCACTCAGACTAAAGCCCATTCAGCCATCTAGAGGAATGCATACCAGTGTAAGATGATAGTCAATGACCTTCTGCACTCTGCCAGTGTAAGTATCATCATCTTCTGTCCAATACCACACTCTCATTCAATCCCTGTCACTAAATACCTGCACTTCCCACCAAAGTTGATGCTTCATCATTATCCATAGTGACTGCAACCTCTTCCCTACTCACCCTCATACACCCTGACCCCAACATCACTTCTCCTGCATTCCTACTCCGTTGCTGACTCACAGCTTTGTCACCCACTTTTACCTCCTTTAATACCTGTCTCTCTCTTATTCCAGGAGGAAAGCAGCCCACAAAAGGGCAGGAATAGACAAATGGGTGGTGGGCTGACCAACATTCAGCATCTCACATTTATGTGGAGCACATGGTGACTCTGACTCATCTAAACAGCTGACTGACTGTACCCACACTCCTGGATTGATAGCCATGATGTGAAGGTGCCAGTGGTGGACAGGGGGTGTACAAAGTTAAAAATCACACAACGCCAGGTTATAGTCCAACAGGTTTATTAGGAAGTACAAGTCTTCGGAGCACTGCTCCTTCATCAGGTAGCTCATCAGGACTAGCTACCTGATGATGGAGCAGCATTCTAAAAGCTTGTACTTCCAAATAAACCCATTGGACTATAATCTGATGTTGGGTTTTTAACCTTTTTTTTATTTTTATGATTTTTCATGATTTTTAACCCTGGATTGATGACAGAAACCGTTCCTGACCTATTATGCCGGGACCCCTTGAACAAAGGCTTTGGCTTGACTGAGACTTGCTGACAACGAAACAACAATGCAGGGCAGAAAACACATGAGTCTAGCATCTCTGGCTGAGGGGCCTAGAGTCAAAAGGGAAAGCAATGTAAGGCAGGACTGTTGTGAGTATCTAGGTAGGTTCAGAGTGGGTGAACACTATGACAGCAGGCCACCAGGCTGAAGATGCAGTTTCGTCCTGTACATGAGCTGGAGGCATGTCTCTGTGTGCACAATATCCTTGCAACAGTATTACAATGATAATTGCCAATGCAGCCCGAGGTGTGGAATTAAATTTTGTAAGTGTCCTGTAATCAGATTGCAGATACGCCAATGGAATTCTTAAATGTTGGCACAATTGAAATGCCAATGTCCGTGCACGTGGATGCATGTGTGGTTGGTGCCAATGGAGCATGTCCTGAGCTATTGGTTTAACATGATTGTCTTAAATAATATGTACAAATTACCTACCATCATATTTTGGATTAATTCTATACCTGGAAGCAGTATAGATGCCACCATTATGGGTCACTGTTAATGTTAGCCACTGTTGAAGATCAGATGATAGAGAGCACAGCTACTTCAATGTGTTCAAGGGAAAGAGCTCTCAAGAATCAAACCAAGAGACTGCATGTTATCTGAAGAAATGTCATTGCCTTTTACATGGAAATACTGCCCAAGGAATCTAGTCTAAGTCATAATGATGACAGATGTTGTTTGTTTCTTAACTTTAATACATTACTATGCTGTTATCTCTCAGCACTTTCCCTTCTCTGACTAGATAGTTGGGAAGGTTAAACATGCAGACTGACTTTAACATTCCGTACTTTCCCTCCTCATTTCCAACTGCCCCAAAGGTCCATTCAGAAAAATCCCTCAGGGAAATAACAATACCACAGTAACGTCTTGTCCATCATTATCTATTTGAGACAAAATAGCTGTTAGCATTTGCATATGTCTCCTGTGTTTCTTCAGCATTCATGCACGTGTTTCTCTGTTATTAGGGGGTGGGTGGTCTGCTCTTTGAGTTCTGCTAGTGCCCTCTTTAACTGACTGTAAATGGACATAAAGTATCATCTGAACATGATAGTCTCATTTCCTACTTGTTTCCACCTTGAAAGGAAGTATTATAACCCCTGCTCAACACCTCACCAATGAGCTTAGATTTTGAAATGGCTGAAGAATCAAATTTACACTCAATTTCCTAATTTCTCAAAGTTCCCAATTCTCTAGTCCTAATCATTGATATTTCAATACTTATCACTATGCTGCCACCAACGAGCCTTAGTACATCAATTTCTGTGAATTTAATCTGACCTTCTAGCTGACACAAGACACCATGGGACTACATGAAGAGTTTAGGAAAGGTGTCCCAGCATGCTTATTCAGTGTAACTGAGGCAGTGCTACCAATAGTGCAACAAAGGAGAGATAGACTAAGTGTAAAGTTGAAAAAGCAGAAATGAGACCTGGAACAGAGAACTGCCACCATCTGCTAAAAGATCAAATAGCTTTTAGCTGCTTTGTATGCCATCCACTGATTGATCTCACTGCTTCATGATGATTCACTAGAAATCACTTTGCTTCCAGCATCCTATGAAACCAAATATTGGGCAACAATGAATCATCTTGGTGAGACAATGGAAAGTAAACCACCCATCCCACTGCACTATGGAACAATAAAGTTCAGCATAGCTTAAAATGCCTGCCTTAGACTGCAGTTGCTGGAAAAGCGCAGCAGGTCAGGCAGCATTCAAGGAGCAGGAGAATCGACATTTCGGGCATAAGCCCTTCTTCAGGAATTCCTGAAACATCAATTCTCCTGCTCCTTGGATGCTGCCTGACCTGCTGTGCTTTTCCAGCAACACATTTTTCAGCTCTGATCTCCAGCATCTGCAGTCCCCACTTTCTCCTTAGACTGCAGTTGTCCAGGCCAGCAGTATATCCACGCAAAGGGCAATCTCAAATTTAAATGTTCACTAAATACAAGTGGCAATATTTGAATGTTTCAAATATTTAAACTCCAGTTAGATTCTGGTAACGTTCAGAAATCCAGAGCAATCATGTGAACACAATTTCAACCAATTTTTATAATCAATATAGTATGCAAACTAAGGCATGTTTCTTTTAGTACCACACTTCATCAAACTATTTTCAAAAGTGAGCATATTTTAATATTTGAAAAATAAATGTGATGCCAGATGCCAACAACACAAAGCTGAATTAAAGCAGCATAGTATTAGTCAGTTTCTGACTGTTAAAGTTCACTCATTTTAGATCGACATAAAGTCAAATGTCATATAAATATGAAAATCTTTGTTTTTAAAATGTTTCATTTACTTTTTATTATCTTTGTGCAGTCACCAGTCTATTACTGCATTTAAATACTTCAGCTCATATTGACCTTGGTGAGGAAGCTGCTCAGTAATACAATTAAAACAACATTGAGACATGGTTTCTTAAAGACAATCTTGATATCATTCACTTTACAGTGACATTATTCAAATAAACTTCTGGTTATCTACTGAGGATTTCAAATGACACAAAACATTATTCATTGTCCCAGAGTCTGTAGTTTCACTGTAATGTAATGCAGCTTTAAAATAACATAAATTCAATTCTCAAGATCAGCAACTTTCTAGAATGCAGAGCCATGCCCTTTTCAATCAGAAGAAAGTAGAAAATGGAGTGCTTCTGAACAGAGTTGGAACGTTATTTACAACAGTATGAACTTCAGTTAGTATTTTAAATGGACAATAGTAGCAAAAGTGAATGTTGCTCCTTTAGAAGGTGAGGCGAGGGAATTAATAATAGGAAACAAGATAAGACAGAGAGATTCAACAAGGATTTTGTATCTGTCTTCACAATAGAAGACACAAAAGGCATTCCAAGAACAGTTAGAAAAGTAGAGGACAAATGTAACAACATAATCACAATCCTTCCAGAAAAAAGTACCAAGCAAATTAAAGGGGTTTAAGGTGAACAATGACAATTCCCTTGGACCTATGATCTTCATGCTGGCACCTTAAAGGAAGTGATTACAAAGGTGAATATTTTCTTATGATATTGCACAATGCCTTACATTCTGGAATACTTCCAGTCAATTGGAAACCACAATGTAGCACCTCTATTTTAGAAAAGAAGGAAACAAAGAAAGCACAGTTAGCTGAACATCTGTCATTGGGAAAAGCTAAAGCTCATTATTGAGGTGGTAGTAGCAGCACATAAATAAAATTATAATGTAATCAGACATGGTTATTTGACAGGTAAATTGTGTTTAAAAATGTATGTGCATTCATTGAGGATGTAACAGACAAAACAAATAAAGGGGAACAAGTAATTGTATATGTTTTTGGATTTTCTAAAGGAATTCAAGAAGACTCGACACAAAAGACATTTGAACAACAATTTCAATTCAGAAGTCTTTTGTTGGTTTGCTGCAATGTCTTGAGCTCCTGAGAGGTTACCGTATAAATACAAGTCTTCCTTTCTGACAGTATATGCTTCTCATTTAGTTTGATTTTCTCAGGGTCACTCATGTACAAGAGCACAACAATTCAGTCCAAACAATTGTATGTGGAATAATACATTTTCTAATATGTTTCCGAGCCATGATGTAATGAAATTCAAATGATTTAAGCATCAATATTTTTAGTAATATTATCCTATCAAGTAATTCTTGACTTGCAATGTGGTATTTTGTAAAAAGAATAACATATTGCTAGATCCAGGGTAGAACAGAAACAAGCAGACTGAGTGCATTTCAAACAGAGACTGTTACAGTCGAGGTTAAACAAAACATTACATAGAATAAGTCTTTGGTGAAGATATGTTTAATTCCTGCTGTTTAACTGGTTTAACACTGTGATTGAGCAATATATTTGTTACATGCAGAGCATAATCTTCTGCAGAAGTCAACATTTCACCTTGGCAACAGTTCATGGTATTGAGCTGAATGCTTTGAAAATCCTGAAAAGATCATGGGAAGATGGTGACCCACTCGAAAGTCAGCAATGATTCATTGAGAATATGGAAAACAGGAGTTTGCAAAACTATGAATAAAAAGGTAGTGTTGGTTAAGACAAATAAATCTTGTGAATTATTTCTGGGTTCAAGGACAGTTGGATTCTTTGGGAAAGGCATTAAAAATTGAACATAAATAATTTTCATTGCCAAAATATTTTCATATAATTTGGTCTTTTGCCCATTTACTATAGGTGAGTTTTAATTATGGTTTATCATTGCAACATGAAAAGCTACAGGGGATACTAGTAATTGTGAACTGCTAATGGTCAGCAGACCAAGAGGACATGCAAGAAGAATTCTTTGGATGGCACCAATAAAAGGGTGATAATCCGAGCAAAGTTTACTGACATTTTCAATGAATGGATGGATTAAATGATTTTTGAAAAGCAAAAACAACCTCATGAATGAAGATAGAACAAAGTAGAACTTTAATTATGTTCCTGGGAGTTTTAGATTTAGGGACCTACATGTGCCTGATTGTTACACACTAGAATTATTTTTAAGACATGGAAAGTGTTAATTAGGTAACACTTAATCCTGAAATCCTGATGTTGAAAATCAGTGAATAAATTTGGAATATAAATTACAATGGGAAACACTGAGAAGGAATTGATTACTTTCAGAAGATAATAAAATATGTGCTTAATAAAGATACATGTAAGAACAAAGTAAGGGACATCAATTAAAAAAAATAAAAGTGGAGCTACAATCATTAAAATAGAGGGGACAAGAACATTGGAAAGACATTAAATATGAATAAAACACACAAAAGCAATGCATTTTTAAAATTTGAACTTAAGTCCAAACTTTCATAATAAAGACCTTAAGTTACAGAATTTGGAGCCGACTTCTGAATAGCTTTAATATTATATGAGCAGTCATTTCATTGTTGGGGTCTGTGAAGCAAATGTGACAAGTGATTGGCTTTGGAAGACTGATATTTTCCTGCACCTACAGAGGGTCTAAAGACATGAAAACCAGAAAAGGGAAAGGAAGTAAGATGTATCTACATTTAATAGAAGAAAATTAGAATTGGGAATTACATGCAATGCCAAGGTTTTATAAAACAAATCCTGCATTTGCTTGCAGTTATCAAAATATTCTCAGGGTGTATTAGTCCTGACTGCTTGGAGGCCACTCCTACCTGTTTCTGGTTCAGCAAATCCTTCGTCATCTGTCAGACATGCTCAGGCATCATTTCCACTTCCTTGCTGGGCCCTCCTACCACCCTCCCATCGCCTTGTTCTAATTGTCCCACATCATGAGTCCACTTTACTGGAGTCATGGCAAGTCCCTGGGCTAGGTTTTAGTTCTTCTCTCCATGATCTCCAGTCTTTTGTCATATGACCTTGCATGCCACAATTGTAGCACTTTATATCTAGTGCTATTACAATGCCCACTGTCTGCATTTGTCTCTCCACCTCAGTGGCTCGTCGTAATATCAGGCCAATTCATGCTCAACAGTAAGCCCAATTCCAATTGCTTTTGGAGATATCTCGCAATACCTTCCTTAGGCATTTTTTTAAGAACACAGGATCGTACTTGTTCACGTAGTGAACCCCTGAGAACTGGGCATATGACATCAATTCCTGCTCAGCAAAGCCCACCCCTCTTTTCTCTTTCTCTTATATAGATGAGGTAATAGTTCCTCAATTACTCTTTCCTGGTTCTAGGGTCACTTCAACAATCTATATCTTTATAAATGCTTTTTGCATGTACTCAACTAATGTGTCTTTTTTTTTTCACTTTCCTGACTTATATTGTTATGCCTCATTGGAGGAGTGCATTGGAAATCAAGCCCTGCTATTCATGGAGTCAAAATATTATTAAAGAAATTTAAAGAAGAATGCAAAATTCCCCAGTTTAACTCGCTTTTAATCTCAGGGTGACAGAAAGCACAGATCGTATTTCTGTACTTAGCAAAAATGGCTTTTTATCACAAATAAATAGATTCAACTGCAGCTATAGAGTGGCATTGTGCCTCTGTGGTTAGCACTGCTGCCACACAGCACCAAGGACCTGGGTTCAATTCTAGTTTTGAGTGACTGTCTGTAAGGACTGTGCACATTCTCCCCATGTCTGCATGTGTTTCCTCCAGGTGCTCCAGTTTCCTCTCACAGTCCAAAGATTATGCAGGTGGATTTGCCATGCTAAATATGACATTGCAGGGATCGGCTAGCGTAGGGGTCTGGGTGGGATGCCTTTGGAGGGTCAGTGCAGACTTGACTGGCCAAATACCTCTTTCCCTGTTATAAATAATTAAGAACTATCTACATATAACTTAAGTAATTAAACTCTAAGTCAGAAAGTGTGGCACTGGAAAAGCACAACCGGTTAGGCAGCATCCGAGGAATGTTTCAGAGAGCGTTACCGGGACACAGGCACTAAACAACCCCACCACCCTGTGGCCAACCACTTCAACTCCCCTTCTCACTCCGCCAAGAACGTGCAAGTCCTGGGCCTCCTCCGCTGCCAAATCCTAGCCATGTGACGCCTGGAGGAAGAATGCCTCATCTTCCGCCTTGGCACCTTCCAACCACACAAAATCAATGTTGATTTCACCAGTTTCGCTATCTCCTCTCCCCCCACCTTATCCCAGGTCCAAATCTCCATCTTGGCACCGCCCTCTTGAACTATCCTACCCTGTCCATCTTCCTTCCCCCCAACCGGTCCACCCTCCGGTTCGATCTATCACCATCACCCCCCACATTCATCAACCTATCATGTTCCTAACTACCCTATCATCACCCACTCCCGTTTATCTCTCAAACCTCTTGCCTCCCCCCCAAACCTCGCCACATTCCTGATGCTCAAAACGTCGATTCTCCTGCTCCTTGGATGCTGCTTGACTGGCTGTGCTTTTCCAGCGTCACACTTTTTGACTCTGATCTCCAGCATCTGCAGTCCTCACTTTCTCTAAGTTAAACTCTAACCCCATTATAAACTCTCTCTCTGAATGCACATGTACATAGATCGGAAAACATACAGGCATGTGGAGGGAAAAACTGGGAAGGCAAACCCTGTTCATATGGTTTGCTGAGATGGTTATTTTGACTTGTCAGGATCTGTGGGTCCTTGATTATCCTTCTCGAGGTAATTCCAATTACTCACAGAAGGTATAGGGTGGCTGGTTCATGCTTATAACGTTTTTGGATTATTAATTAACAGCCACAGCTTACAGCGAATACTGAGGGGAAAATAAACTGGCTTCTGCCCTTGTGGAGATCAGATAGCTTCTCCCAAATATTTATAAGCTGCCCAACTACCTGCAAGCCAATCACATAAATGTTAGCCGGCAGAAAACCATTGTTGTTCATAACTGGTCATCAGTCCACAGACCAGTTAACAATTTGTTGCTGACTGAATTACTATTCATACACAGCCTTTTGGTTCCACCTTGTCTGTAACCATGCTTCCACCATTCTTGACCAAGCAGCTGTGCAAACACTGTTTACAATGAGTATTAAGTTACTTGGTTTTAAAAGGTGCAGCAATCCCTGGCTTTTAAATCAGTTCTTTTCCCATTTATGTCCACATCAAAAATACAGAAAAATTTTTTAAAATTGCTTTCACAATACTAATGTGTTAACGTATCTCAAACATCACTCGGGAACTTGGCCTTCTTGACAGTGAACCAATGGAAAGTGACAGGCACAATGGATTTCCCAGCCATACACTCAGATCCTGTTCGAACCAGCTGGCTGGAGAATTCTCAGCCATCTTTAACCTCTCCTTACTGTGATCTGAAGTCCCCACCTGCTTCCAGAAGACCACCATCATTCAGGTGCCAAGGAAAACTCATGCAGTATGCCTCAGTCACTACAGTTCCGACCTCAACAATTATGAAGTGCTTTGAGAGGTCATGACTCACAACAACTCCAGCAACAGGTCCACAGCAAATGCCCATTCCCTGACCTACACTCATACCTGGAACATTTGGATAGTAAGGATATCCACATCAGGCTCCTAATTATTGACTACATTTCCACCTACAACACCATATTTCCAAACAAACTCACCTCAAAACTCCCAGACCTAGGTGTCAAATCCCCCCTCTGTAACTGGATCCTCAACTTTCTGACCCATGCACTACAATCAGTATGAATGGACTACAACATCTCCTCCACAATAATCCTTAACAGAGGTGCCCAGCAAGACTTCATACTCAGCCCCCGACTATAGTCCTTATACATTCATGACTGTGCAGCCAAATTCCACTCCAACTCCATTTACAAGTTTAAGATGACACCATCATTGTAGGTCGGATTTCAAACAATGTGACAGAATACAGGAAAGAGATTGAGTTCTTGGCGGCATAGTATAAAGATAACAATATTTGTTTCCCATTTAGCAGAGTTCATTCCATGAACAAAAATTCAATGCTGTGCAGAAGGGTCACTGGTCCAAAACATTAACTCTGCTTTCTCTCTGCAGATACTGCCAGATCTACTGCCTTTTTCCAGCAATTTCCATTTTCCATTATCCGCAGTTCTGTTTTTTTTTGCTTAAACTAAAATTGTTTTGCACAAGCTCTCCATTTGGCTGCATTTGAAGTCTAGTGTGCAATACTGAGCACACAATTAAAAGACAGAGAATAAGTAATGGAAATGCAGCATTAATTCCCTAGACTATTGCCAGAAATGGAATGCTACAATTATGATGAGAGAAGCTGGGAAATATTTCACTGCAGCTAGGGGATGTCCTGAAAGAGGATTTTGGTTCCATGTGGGGTTATGATATGGCAAAGAATTATTTAATTATTGTTTGTTAATACAGCAATAAGAAGACAAAATCAGAAAAATAATTAAGAAAATGTAAAAGAAAATTGAATTGCATTTTTTGCTGAGATAACAGACAGGGTCGATGAAAGGGACCTGGTTGATATCTTCTGTACAGATATTAAGAAATCATTGGACAGAGTATCATAGAAAAGGCTTGTTAGGAAAATTAAAGTTTATGGAATAATGGCTCATGGTTAATATCTAATGAGTTAAAAACTTGTCTTAATGAAAATAGTAAGTTGTGCTGAAAGATTGTTTTTTATTCTGACTGTAAATTGGGAGACAGTGCTCCCAAGGGCAAGTGCTCGAACTACCAATATTTGTTGCTATTCATAAAATAATTAGATCTTGGAGTACAGAGGAGGTATTAAAATTTGCTGAAGATATCAAACTTGGAGGAGTGGCAAACACTGAAGATGACATGAGTTTTCAGCAACATCACATAAATAGGATGGAAGAATGGCAGACAAGTGGCAGATAGAACTTAATATGGAGAAGTGTGGATGATGCACTTAACAGGAATAATAGGGATAGTCAATATCAACTTAATGGTACAGTTCTAAAGAGTGCGCAGAACAGAAGGACCTGGTGATTTATGTAAATTTATCTTGGAAGTGAGAGAGTGGTTAACAAAGCATTTGGGATAATGGGTTTATGACTTTGCATGCAAAAGCAAGACAGGTTGGTTGAACATTTATAAAGCTTTGACTCAGTCCTCACTGGGAAATTGCACCTCGTGTTGGTTAGCATATTTTAAGAAGAAGATACGATCCTTTAAGAAGTGTAGTGAAATGGATGGGGGATTTTAATTCCAATTTTAGGTTGGAAAAGCTGAAGTTCTTCTCTTTGGGACCAAGGAGATTTGAAGGGAGATTTGATGGAGAGGTTCAAGATTGCCACAAGAGAAGTCTCTTCCCAGTAACTGATGGTACAACAATTAGGGGACACAGATTTAAGGATTTGCGCAATAAATGCAAGGGGAATACAAGGAGGAACTTCTCATTCAGTGAGTGACAATGACCATGCTGTCCACAAGGCTGATGGAAGTGGAAGTGATCAATGATTTTGAAAGTAAATGGAATTTTCCTTGAGGCACATTAACCTGCAGGAATATGGGGTTTGAGTGAGGAATGAGACTAACTGGATTGGTTCTTGGAGATTTGGCTCGACTTAATGGCTTGAAAGGTTTCCATCTGTGTTGTAAATGACTCAATAATTTTAAGAGATGGTGTTTATTATGCTGAATTCTAACCATTGTTAAACTGGAAACCATAAATTCTTCTGAAAAGAGAGCACCAGCAGGACAGTGGCATTGGATTAGATAAGTACTTAGGAGTAAACATACTCACTGAAAATGTAGGTCAAATGGTCTGATTCTATGATTGAGTAGAAGCAGGACCTTGTTGCCATTTATGTAGGTTGAAAACAGGAGGAGCAGTGATATTTTAGTGTGAATATATCCCACCAACCCATGGACATTTAAAATACATCCAATCATATACTGGGTCAGATGATTTTAACGTGTAGCTGGCAGCTGTCAAAATAGGCATTAGAGTCATTGTACATACAAGCGAAGGGCCTAATAGGCTTTCGGATACCTTCCTGAAATTAGGTGACCCAGCATAGAGCTGGCACCTGGCTCACTCACTTAATGAGAATTCAGTTTCAGCTGATGCTTAATCCGATTGTTCCTTTATTGCATCCCTGGAAAATAAATCTGCTCAAAGTTCACAACTACAGAGTTTTAAACTACAGATTTTATTTTAACACCAATTATAAATTACAATCTAAATCAAAATCAGTTTTGCACACATTAAAATTTCAGACATTAATTTTTCTACGAATCACTTGAAATCTATACCCTCCAGTCACTGCCCTTTCTGGTAAAGTAAATAAGCCTTTCTGATCGACTCGGTCCGGTTTCTCACAATTTTGTACGCCTCAGTCAAACCTCCCTGCAGGCTCTGGGAGAACAATGTCAGTCTATCCATTCTTTCTTCACAGCTTTAATTTTCTAGTCTTGGCAACTTCCTTGTAAATCTCTTCTGTATCCTCTGTAGTGCTATTATAAATTTTCTGCAATGATGTGGCTAGACCTGCATGCAGTACATACGTTATGGCCTAACTAGTGATTTATGCAGTTCTCGCATAACCTCTCCCCTGCTGTTGTATCCTATACCTTGGGGAATAAAAGAAGGAATTCTGCATGTTTCCTAGCTATCTTAGTGAACTGTCCTACTATCCCAGGGATCTCTGACATTCATTCCAATGTTCTTCACTTCCACTACCCTTTCTTTGATTTGTTCATGAGATATTAACATTGTTAGCTAGGCCAGTATTTATTGACCATCTCTATTTGCTGTCTTAGTCTTCTCCATTTTATTGTGTATTTCTTTGCCTTATTTGACTTCCACAAATGCATAAGCTCACATTTCTCCAGTTTGAAATATATTTGTCACTTGTCTACCTACTTGACCAGTCCTCTGAAAATTTCCTGCAGTCTATTACATAGAACATAGAACATAGAAGAATACTGCGCAGTACAGGCCCTTTGGCCCTCGATGTTGTGCCGATCCAAGCCCACCTAACCTACACTAGCCCACTATCCTCCATATGCCTATCCAATGCCCGCTTAAATGCCCATAAAGAGGGAGAGTCCACCACTGCTACTGGCAGGGCATTCCACGAACTCACGACTCGCTGAGTAAAGAA